>NC_051407.1:32859586-32860146 GCF_015228065.2 Penaeus monodon
ATTTTTTCGTGATAGCTATATCCATAAATATGTAAAATGTGCAGATAAACAAAAATCCTCTCACTGTAAAATAATTACTGTAATATATGGCATGAAAGAACACTTGTCCATTCACTTTAATATATTAATTTGGCAGTACTGTTAGTTTGGGCATACAGCAGATGGACTTTTGACATATGCATTAGAAAATTTCTACAATTATTTGGCATTCTAATCCTTAAACATTTTTTAACAAGCAGAAATTAACAGAAATGTTTAGGCATTAATAATCAAACTGAACATTAAAAGTTTTAACATGCCATGAAACTGATCTCATAGCAATGCGCCTAACAACAGCTGGTCTTGGATTTAACTAACATCACATTCCTGAGTTCCAACACCCAACCACTCTGGCTTGATACTCTATATCTATCCAAAAAATATATATTTTTAAACAATTTAACTGTAAAGTCTAAGTGTCTTACATATTCAGTTCATTATATATATCATTTCAGCAGGAACCTACCACATCCACAAGAAATACTGTCCCATTATCTAGCAATTACTTTAATATAAGGGCA
>NC_051407.1:32860582-32860646 GCF_015228065.2 Penaeus monodon
ATATGCTACCCCAGCATCAACAGATTATAAAATGACAACAGATGTCTAAATGATGATAAATCTT
>NC_051407.1:32860668-32861495 GCF_015228065.2 Penaeus monodon
ATTTAATATAACACTAAGTATGGTCCCTAATGAGGAAATAACCGTTCAGCAAGTCGAACTTCGCAAAGAAGTGTTGAGACATGTTACTGGAGTTGTGAGCCGACTTTGACATTAGCAGAGGTCTGTGGCCTTTATAGACCTATTAGTTAGGAGCATATTATTCAGTGTTTTAAACATTTTACTCATGTTTTATGTAGTTTCAACAAATTTGTACAGATTTGTGAGTGTCCATGAAAATGTCCAACAAGTCATTTGAAGTGTACTCTTTATAAAAGTTATTCAAGAGCTGTGGTGTGAATGTTGATAAGAATTTGACTTACTGGAGTATAGTTTGTATTTTATGCCCCTGCATAACTTAAATTGTGTGGACTCGTGTGATACAAAGCACACAATGCATATCAAGAATTCTTTGCATACTATAGAATGTACATGATAAATTGCTCTCGTTTGACAAACCCAATAATATGCAACTGCGGATATACCTTTACTCTCTACTGAACACTTTTTCATGATTTCTTTTCAAAGCTTTGTATGGCCATTGTCTGTATTTCTATTTAAGTATATTGTGAAAAATGAATCATATTAAAATAATACAAAATTTAAGCGGTTGCCAATCAGAACATAAAAGAACCACTAAAGGCCCTATTGCGATAAGGCCCTTATTATGTCTAAAAATTAATCTATAGAAAGTTCGTATTTCAAAATTTCAATATCTCATCACAGTATGGGAGTGCCAAAGTCTGTGGGAAATATATTATATGCAGTACAATGTTTGAACCCTGCAGTTAAAAATCACAAAAACTAAATGAAGTGATGGCAAGGGGACG
>NC_051407.1:32862105-32862261 GCF_015228065.2 Penaeus monodon
GGGAGGGAGAGTTTTCAATGTGTCAGGAAATTATAAATATCATTGCCTAATCCACATGTATACCAAATTTTCAGGGAAAAGAAATTGTGCAAAGAAATTTAGGACACATCTGGCATGCTGCCAAGAACTGTTACTACCCTAGAAGTGGTGTAACTT
>NC_051407.1:32862303-32863169 GCF_015228065.2 Penaeus monodon
GTTCATATTCTGAATAGCACGACCACCAAGCGTTCAGAGCAAATTCACATTCTCTTCTGGGCATGGCTAGTGCTACCAAGAGTCAGGAGGTAATGATTCTTAACAAGGTCAGGCTAGGTTACACAATATCCCTAATCACCTTCATGAATGCCATTAATATGTATACATAACACGCAATACACAGCATACATTTGCAAAGGGCTAAAGACAACTGATCAAAACCTCATTGATCCATTATCCAGAAATCAAAAACATATATCAAAAAAACTATTAATTTAGGATGCATCTGAGCTCAATATTGGTATAAACTTCACTTTCATCCAAAGCTAAGCGTAATACAATCAAATTCTTCTCCCAAGGGAAAAAAAAAAAAACTTCACCCATATATATCTTTTCCTCAAGAGTGAAAATCCCGGACACACACCCAAACCCACACTCTTGCAACCACTTCGAGGTCTTTGCAATCCCTGCAACGCCAGGAAACATCATCACATGACATTGAACTTCCGCCTTGTTACACCACTTTATTTTTCCGCTTTCCCTCGAGTTCGCCACTGCTGGTGCTCGTGCTTGTCGCGGAAATATGGGGGTTTTCTTCCATTATTTACCGATTTTGGGAGTTAAAATGACCTCTCCCTCTCCCCCCCCCCCCCCGGCCGTAGGAAAATAAAAATGTGGAAAAGTTTGAGGCGCTATTTGGGAATCTAATCTACTAATCGAAGCATCTTTTTCTGGATATTTCTGGGGATAATATAGGCGATTCTGGTGATACTTTCCACAAACTACGTCGTTCAACTAAATTTCCTGGATTCGGGTCTTCTTCCCATCATTTCCCTGTTTGCTTTCTCCTTCGTTCGTCACACCCG
>NC_051407.1:32863194-32863469 GCF_015228065.2 Penaeus monodon
TACAGCCCTTCTGAAGCCCCCGAACTTATCCCTCCGTTAACTACCAGACCGAGAGCACTGACTCACCCGAATGAACTGCAGATAAAATTAATAAATAAGTGTCAGGCTGTGTGTGCGTCGCGTCGCGTCTCGTCGCTTGTTGTCTTCTCGTCCTCTCCTTCTGGTTGTTTTTTCGGCCGCTAGGTGGCTCTCGTCGCGGTACGGTACGTGGCTGTGGAGACAAACGGACGCGGCACTGTACGGTACGCTCTTATATATAGGGTCACAAACTCTGA
>NC_051407.1:32863520-32864492 GCF_015228065.2 Penaeus monodon
GAATCTGTGTCTATTATTCATCACGACTTTCATTTTCTATTTATAAACTATTGGATTTCGTTTAGGCTATGTCCGAAAAGATTTGGAAATTTTGGAAACTTTATCAATTCATTTCCTTGCTTCTGATGTTTCACGCTTAATGATATGTGGTATAATCAACTTTTCATCGCCGAAATTATAAGCAGGATTATACACCACGACAATACGTCATCACATCGGCCCAAACAGCCTTTCGCACTGTCCTCCAACGAACATTCCAAACCATTCTAGAGCAAAATCACGTCACGTTTTGTCCAACAAAGTTCCATTTACGGTTCATGTGGCCGGTGTTCGCCAGAACCTTTTACAACGGTTTCCCATATTTGTTCAAAAGTTTGCGAATCAAGGCCGCAGATGTTATGACGTATGCGAGGCGATCAATATCCTACGAGAGATGAGATCCCCCCAAGAACTTGTGTAACGCGTGTGTAGAACGGCCGAGTCGAGTCCGGCGGCCTCGGTGAATCTGCTCCACTTCATGCTTTCTTTTGCCTCATGCTTTTGGGACGCAGGGGAGTTGCTTTTGGAATCTTTTTTTACGTTCGGGATTTGGTTTCATACAGGGAGTAAATCGTAAAGTCGTTGTATTTTCGCCAGGTGGAAATGTTTAGGTTTGTGCCCAGAGGGAAATTATGAAAGTGTTTGCGATCAATTTTCATTCTCTTTTATTCTAGCAATGTTCGTTCGCAGATTTTAGTGTTGGTTATTGGTCTAAGCTAAATTATGTTTCCAATTCGCCGAGTTGAGACGTTCAACAGGTGAGAAAAATAGTTGTATACGCTATTAAGTTGCTAAGACTGACTGACCATATCCAGCATCACGTGTGATTGGTACCCAAGTCAGGAACTGGGAAAAAATGCAGTACACACGTTTTAATATTTTTCCATCTTTGTACGTAAGATACAGGTGTACGAGGTCGAAAACAAACACACA
>NC_051407.1:32864628-32866556 GCF_015228065.2 Penaeus monodon
AAATGCGTAAAGTGAATTCCAAGATGTGAGAAAATCTAATTATTGCATTTGACAAGCAAATGTATAGTATGAATTTATCTTTAAAAATGTTAAGAGATAGGATCCTGTTTGTTCTTTGTAAGTAAAATTGGCCTCACTTCCTTTGCTAGTCATATTGCATTTTAAATCCTAAGATTAAATCAATAATAATGGTTCGAATCTGCGGAAAATAGAAGATAGGCTCGTGATGAACCGAGGAACAGTTTCGTGATCGATAAGAGTATATCTTCGAATTTGGAATATGGCTGAACATTTTCTTTTTCTGTTCGCCTTTGCCAAATATGAGGAAGAGAGTTAACTTTAATTTGTTGTTTAATTCATTTATCATTAATTCTACTTTATTGGCTGAACTATTTCTTCCTCTTCGCCTCTTCCTCATTTTTGAACCAGAATGATGGTAGCAAGATGTCCAATTGTTCAGTCCTGAATAAAGTACAAACAACAAGAGTTTTATTTCCCAAAGTGTATAAAGCTGGAATCTGCTCTTACTTTACTCTCGAGGATTGCGTGCAAGTTGCCATTTGCAATCCGAATACTGCATTCCAAGCGGTGTTCATGACCGGATTCAGCGGGAATGTTGCAGTGCATATTCCTTATAGCGCGAGCCTGTGACGGGGGAACACCCAACTTTACAACTGTTGGCTACCATTAAATAACAATAAATCGTTAAAGAAAATAACAGTCAGTTTAATGAAAGTTCTGTCTAAAAATTCTTGGACTAACATTTATCAATGAAAAATATAAATTTCACCTAATAGTTGATTCTTTTTAACCCGTTATAGAAATTCAAAGGAGAAAGAAAGCAGGACACTGGTATATAAGTGTGATCCATTAGTATATAGTCTTTTTTTCGATAACTTTAAGAAAGAATCTGCTAAGAATGTGCCTTTAACGGCGTATTGTTCACCAAAAGGGAAGTATATGACGGAACTCTTATGCGAGTCGCTCTTACAATGATAAGTTAAAAAGGAAATCAGTATATTATGGCGCTCCTTTGTTACGTCTCCCCCGCTGGTCCTCACACGTGACCTACCATAGTGCTAGTGTCTACATTGGCAATTCCGTGTCTTCGTTAATACACTCAATGCCGTCGAGAGGGGATTGAGGGCAATGGGGCATCTACCCCGAGGCCCGCAAAAGTTGTGTCTATTATTTTACTAGGTACTTCCTTTTGCCCGAACACTTAGATGAAACGAAAAAAATCTAGCTTACTAGCGATCAGAATAACATAATTTATGTTTAATTTTCTTGAGAGTGGGCCCAGGATTTTCTTTCTTCGTCAATGAAAAAGGTTAATTCTTTTGCTGGACAGATTTGGAGATTTTAGGCATTGAAAGGGAAGCTGCAAGGAGAATAGACTTTAGCGACATCATTGGGGATTTAGTTATAAAAAACACTTTTTTTCTTTTTTTTATATTTCTGAAAATAACTTACTATTACTATTAAGTGAATAATGATTTGATATGAGTAATATTGATCACAATCATCATCAAGGAATGCAAGCGAAAATATGTCCTTTGGGTAGAAAACAAACAGGTAGTTTAAAAGGCCCCGCGGCGATGAATACCAAGGGACCAGCCTCGACGCCCCTCCCTCCTCTGTCCCAGGCAGTGATTGGCAACAGTTCAGCGGCACATCAGCTATGAGGGTGCTTTGCGGCTTCCGATATGTTATTCCCATTTTCACCGGCGTCTAGGAAACGCCCAGAGGAACGTGACTCATAATGTTAAACATTATATTATTTTTATAGAAGAGGTTCAGTTATTTCAGTTTTCTCTGATTTTTGCCTGATTCACTTTGACATTTTCCCTCGCCTATCCTGGTATGATCTTCACCGAGGAATATTCTTAACCCACTATTCTATCCTGCGCATTCAATCACGTTATGTG
>NC_051407.1:32866598-32869026 GCF_015228065.2 Penaeus monodon
GGAAATCCAGAGGTTGTAAATTGTGTACTTATTTCTCTGAGAGAAATCACGTACATGATTTCTCCCAGAAAAATAATCCCTCACTGTCGTTATAACAAAGCTGGATCGAATGGAGATTTATCTCAAGGTTATTCATATTTCCCCCCACTATGTTTTCATTTTCCTTTGTGCTCACTCATCCTTTCATCTCCCCTTTCCACCCTTTTGTCTTTTATTATTGGTATTGACGTGTTATGTATTTGATGAATATATGGGAGAGTCTCACCAGACCGATTTTCTCCCCATTCAGCTTTCGATCTTGCGGCGGAGCTTGGCTTCGGTTTCGTAGACGGAATGACACTCGGACCCGTCTCGAAATATGACAGTAAAACCTAGTATCCGAATCAACGAAGCACGTCAGGCTTTGGGAATCTGCAACCACTATTCCTGATAAGACCCTCCAACGCCTATCAATTCTATGATCTTTGACCTGTGTTTCACTAGTTCTTTTTTTCTCTCTCTTGTACACGTGGAGGTTGCCTAATAAACCCGACGGATCAGCTGCCTGCCTGTCCTGGAGTTTGTAACGACTGACCTAGCAGTAGAGAATGTACCCATGGAATACCCCTATTTTTTCCAGATTTAATGCGGCAATATAGTAGTATGCCGCGTGTATCGATACATAACGCTGTTACTATTTCTCTTTTTACATTATTGCTGAAGATTTATCTGTTGTGCTTCCATGCAAAGAAATACAAGGTCTTTCTAAGACGTATTGCTTTATTGATTTCTTTATCACATTGACTAAATTATCCAAATCTCAGTTGGACCTTTTGATCCCATGGTATTCATCCAAGCTCACCTTGGATTCCCCCGAGACAGAGGCTGCTGGTGCTAAAGATCCTATTCTCTAGAACACTATGTTAAGTTTGACTGAAACGTTTTTCCCTTTGATTTTATCATGGAATCATTTCAAAGTATTTTTAAACAGACTCGACACTGTGCCTATGCTAGGTACTTCGCATTATTATAGCGTTTCCTTCCTCCAATTAGGTAGGGGCATATACTTGATTTTTCTCTTTAGACGAGTGGGAGGCGCTGTGGTCATGCAGCTTGGCGTCAAGTAACTGTGTTGTGTTGCGGGAGATGCTTCAGTTTCACGGATGTTGCTATCACTTCCGATACTTGGACATTTTTAACTATTTTTTCCTACCCAGTTCTTTAACAGGAAACTGAAGACTTATGCAGTATTTTGTTAATTATTAATGTAGTGGATGTTCAGTGCGGCACATCTACATGCATCCTTTATTTCTTTGACATTTAAATTTTAATAACTATGTGTTACCCACAGGAGTCTCTATAGATGTATGGCTATTTTACAATCATTATTTCCAATCTTTTATGGCGAGCTTTTGCCCGCTTCTTCTATCGCAGATGCCTCTGGTTTTGCTGAAGCGTCGGACAGCTCTCTTCTATAGGGTCAAGTCAAAACGAAGCAAAACAGAATGGTTTACCTTCTTTGTTAAGGGAATCGACAGCAAATCTGACCTTCAAAATTTATCAGTTGATATTAAGCAACTACGATAACTCTGTTACAAGAGAGCTGGTACAAGCAATTACATGGCAAGAAGAAAAACAACAATGAAAGAATAGTTAGTGTCTTTGTTGCACCCTCTCCTTCCCTCACCACGAACATTCATGAATCGAATTCCAGACTTCGCTGTGTTTTTAATACCATCGTCATATACTAGTAAAACTTTAGTGGGATAATGGAATTATACCAATGATAAAATAGCTCCCAAGAAAAACTGGTGTATTTATTTGTACTGTTACATATCTCAAACAATGTGAATAGGACATGAACATCACTAATTAAATAGCTTGCCCGTGAATGGACAAACAAAACGTCGATAGATAATATAAGTGATTATAGTTAGATAAAAAGATAACTAGACTACTATTACTACAACTAGACTAAAGTAGAATTTTGATTGTAAAACAAACTTGTATAAATGATGTACTTCAACAACGCCATACACATCGACCTTAAACAATTTTCAGAAATAGCAGTTCCCTCCAAAGTCACGGATAAAAAAAACGACAGTGGAAAAGGGGAAAGGGAGGAAGATATTCTACAAATAAAATCAAAGGTAAACTTCGGAAGCCATTGGTTTATGCTACACGTTCTCGGACCCTTTACCCCGGGTGAGTCAAGCTGGGGTGTATATGATACCACGAATCTCTCTCCTTTTCAGCCCTAAAACATTATTCACTTTTTCATTATTCATCGTTGGTTGACAATGAATGGTCGGGGTGTTACGTCCTCTGCATAAATTTGTAACAGTAATTGCATTAATAAGTTGTATGCAAATGTTGTGCGGAAATTTATGTAGTCGTCTGTATTACGTCAATTCTTTGTTAAAATCTAGCTTAAGGGAAATGTTTGGAT
>NC_051407.1:32869691-32870537 GCF_015228065.2 Penaeus monodon
GCTCAAGCGAGGCATGCAAACCGAGCCGCTCCTAGAGAGTCTTCCCACAGAGGTTTGCCTTGGCGTCGCCATGCCAGCGTCTGGGGGAGCGAGACTGCGGCACCGCGAGTCACGTCGTCGCGGCAGACCAATGGCAGTGTGACATTTTTTGCTCATTGTCACTCCGTCGTTGAGCTTTAGTGCTGATCCAGGCTGCTGAGATGACGAATATGGTCATTTCCATGTTTTGGCAGTAATGCGAAAGATAAGCGCCTGTATTGTAATTCTACAAAATGATTCAGAGATATTTTTTTCCGCACGGGAAAAGTATCGATAACATTGCTAATAATAATAATTGCGATAAAAGTCAGACCTGAGCGCACAGTTGTCACCTATTGATTAATTGTTCTCATTATCGTCTCATGCCGTACAGGTTCTGTTGATTAGTCATTCCAAGGTTTCCTATTCATTTCGACGTCATTCTTTAATCACAACCGATGAAACAAGAAGGCCTTTTGCAGTATAAACTATTAATGATTATTTTAAGTCCAAGCTTTTCACCGCAGTAATCAAGTTAGCTGCCGGGGGATTTTCCTCAACGGATGATTGGCACGGAACTTCCCTGAAAATTGGATGCTAAATCGCCTAACGGAGTGGTCCTCAAAGAAGGCGCGAGCGGCTGGCGGCGTTGGCTTGTTTCGAGGAGCCGTTGCCCTGGAATCACTTTGGTTCCGGAGATTTCACATATATAACGATTCTCATTTGTATATGGCTGTTGTTTCGTAGCAAGTGCTGCATTTGGCAGCTACTGAGCGTTTACTCCGTCAACCATTTCCTTTGCAGAAGGAAGTAATCGGCAAGTAACAA
>NC_051407.1:32870649-32871022 GCF_015228065.2 Penaeus monodon
GGCATATCGTTCATTTGTCAGTTTACCACATTTGTTATTTATATATCTCATATTTTCAAATCAACAAGACGTTTGCGAAAATACACGACATATCATTAAACATATTCATAGCAGTAATTATGTTCACTACATTAGCATACATATTACAGGGCGAGGGTTCAATTACGGTAAGTCGGGAGACGCTTAAGTAATTAAGCTTTCGTGTAAGGACGCTGTTAGTCTATAAGTATTTAGAGAGTGCGATTGATTCCCCCCCTTTCCTCCGAAATGCAAATGTTCAGTCACCCCTTCCCTAGATCACAGGAAAATAATTTTCTAGAAAAAGAAACGTGCAGTTGTAGAAGCTGAAATTTTTTCTTTACCGTGATTCAAA
>NC_051407.1:32871267-32871915 GCF_015228065.2 Penaeus monodon
CTGGGTTCTCTTCCTGGGGCGCCCGTACCCCCCAGATGGGTGTGAGTTGACATATCAGGGGATGCACCAAATGGAGATTGTATTTCTGGCATTGCAAGGCAGTTAAATCAACTTAATGGTGAAAACGCAAATATATGTGAGAGCTCGAAAAGACTGTCCATTGCAGATCCCGTGTGAGTGTATTCAAAGAAACTCAATTGTCCACCAAAAGTCGTGCTTCTAACAGCTATTAGAAGTATAGCTTTATCATATTCAAAATATGGTATTCCTTTGGGTTGCAGGGTTTGGGGGCCACTCCTTTAGAAGTCTGGAGGCATGACCCAGTGTGTGGCAACACCCAGTCCGTGCAGCCTAGTCTTCCCTCCCAATGGTCATTAGTTGACTTTAGGTGGATATTACTTAACGGTCTGGGGTGGGGTGGGGATGCTGCAATCACAATCTGAAGGGAAGAAAGGCCAAGGAGAAGGTCTTTTACCCTCTCATCCAGCAAACTGGGCAGGATGTAAGGGAAGATGTTTGTGGGGCAGCGAGCAGGGAACATGAAACCCACCTTACATGTGGGCACCAACCCAGTATGGGATTTGTGAGTCAAAATCCGTGGAAAACCCACACGTAGATGCTGGGGCCTAGGGTCGTAGGTGTTGCCCA
>NC_051407.1:32872965-32873110 GCF_015228065.2 Penaeus monodon
GTGTATTTATTGTGAATTATGTAGTGAGGCAAGGATGTGACAGCACCTGAAGCCGGTTAACACGTGCATGGCCTGGGTAGACCCGTCATCTATCCTCTAACACAGCTGATACTTCTCGGTCCGATTCTCTCGAGTGATTGAATCC
>NC_051407.1:32873148-32874249 GCF_015228065.2 Penaeus monodon
CTGCGAGAAGAAGGAAAATACACCACAGTAGAAAAATACACTAGAGGTAATGTGTCACAGCCATGATTTTCCTAGAGTTTGAGATAAGATTATTGTTACGAGAACCTCTCTTGACAGGAGTAACTTTCTTGACAAGAGTACAAGGTGCCAGGGAGGGTGCAGTAGTGCCCTCTCACTGGTGTTGGCCACCTTTGTTTGACTGATGGTTTTCTTATAAAAATAAAAAAGCTGACTCATTAGGGCTTTATAGAAAACTGCAAACTTTTACATTTGAATTAAATTACTTACAGTCGTTAAAACGAATACTACCCCGCGAAACTGCACAAAAAAACGTAAAATATGTGTAGAAAATTACTAAACTGGCAACACTTACAAATATTTTCTGGTGCGTTACCCTGCAGTATTTCCCAAAAAAAACTATAAATTTCAATTAACATGTGTGGTTTAACATGGATTTCATAATTATCACTAGGTATCACGAGTATCATTGATATTATAAATATCTTCACTATAATTAGTAAAATCTTTCCGACTCGTTTCCATTGACAATATTGTCTATTAGTATTTATCTTTCTATATGTTTGTCGCTAATATTTCGTTGTTATTATTTTTGTTTTATTATCATTATCCCCATGATACAGTCAACAGGAAATTATATCATATTGCATTATCTCCTTTGATCCGTGATATTGTTTCCATGTTAAGGTATTAAAGTATTTTTAAGTCCTAAAGGTTATGAACCAGTATGAAAAACATTTGCCCTTTTTCAACAACAAATGTAAATAAGAAATTAATTGATAAGGCACTATCCTTGACACTTCGCACCAGTGCCATACGAGACCCGCCGCTGTAAAAATGCGACCTGCACCTCCCCCTTGGGCAGGCCAGGCGAACTCACTCCTAATCTACGGCCGGATGAATGTGATACTCCAGCGGCTTCGAGGGGAGTCGCCGTGTGCAAAAGGTCCTCGACACCTTAGACAAGCCAAGCTTACAACCTTCCATGTGATGTAATAAACCCAGGAGCTATGACCCCTTTCATTTTACAGGGACGAAGGCCACCCAATGTCTCGTTGATGCATGAATAGAGTGATAAATTTC
>NC_051407.1:32874289-32874749 GCF_015228065.2 Penaeus monodon
CGCTATTGCCGTTATCAAAGTAGTTATCCCATTAGACCATTATTTCTATTTTTGTTCTCGTCCCCAAGCTCGTCATCCTCCTCAAGGTCATCATTCACAAGGCATCTCGCCATACATATTTTTTTCTTTCTTTTAACACAGCCTCCTTTTTCATCAGTGTTTGGTGCCTCTCTTTCGTCTAAATTATGGGACAGAAAAGAAGGCACACTTGTCAGATTAACATATTCATTAATCTATAATGTGTCAGTTTGCTCAAGAAAAAGAGAGAAAAAATCTATATGCAGCTATATGCAAATAAAAAAAAAAAAAGTTAATCATATTTTCCTAGTGATACCAAGAAAGGTGCATCAGCATGCTTATTACCAAGTCAGTTACGCTGATTTGGGAACACTTGTGTTCGACTTATTCGCAAAATTACCGCCGAACATTTATTTGATCGCCAGTTGAAGTTATGAGGCCT
>NC_051407.1:32878586-32879755 GCF_015228065.2 Penaeus monodon
TTTCTTCTTCTTTAAGCCCATGCAGTTACATACTCGATCTCGGGATAATCGAATTAATAGATACACAAATAGCGATTGATAATCTATGTGTAGGTAAGCAAAAATGAAAGGAAAAAAAAACAAACATTTCACTCATTTGACCGAAGGAATAACTATGTCATTTGTCACTTCCGATGACATGACTTTACCGGATGGAGGTGTCATGCAATCAACCGCATATAGACATCTCATATAGACAGCTCACAAGAGATACTTGGTGAAAACCTAAACCTTTCGCTTATTTATTACATCTAAGGATTAGATATTCAGAACTTCTCATGTCACACAAATTCCTCTACTTTTAAGTTTTACACGTTAACCTTGGACAGAACGCTGGGAGGAACACTTGTTTTCTCTGTTCGTCTGACTTAATTCTGTTCTATACGAGGGTCGTATATGCAATCACTTAACCGTTCTCGTGTCGATAAACAGATGTCCATTTTTAATTTGCTTTTTAGGCTAATGACCATGAGTGTGATGTGTATACCACGCTCATGATTACTAGGGTCGTTATCAATTCCGTATGTCAGTACCTGTGACAAAATACAACATTCTCTTCACAGAATCGCTATGGAAGTACAATAATTGCAAACATAATAATAATATGAATAATACTAATGGTAACACTGATAATACAATGTGACTGTGATTCCTGGCAGACTTCAAAGGAATATATCACACAAAAGGCGGCCCTTCATTTCCAATAAGGTTTGCCATGTTATTGCTTCTCATCAGACACATTATCTCAAAACTGCTAGTGTAAAATCTAAGTAATTGTTTCTCCTATCAGAAATCTGCCATTAATTGACACGGTGATTACTTGGCATTCTTTTTTTTTCTTTTGATTTGCAGTGTCCTCGTGGTTTTACCAGTGAAAATGGGGAATCCCATTGTACTTGCAATACATTTCTAAAACGTCCTGTTTCACGACAGTAATATTTAAACCATGATAAGAAAACATCCAGAAATAAGACAGAATATCCATTCAAATCATATATCTAATTACATGACCAGAAGTGTGATGATTGTTATAATTGTGACTGAAGCTTTGTTCCTGTGGATGCAGTTCGATGCACTTTACAATGGCCCTTTTCCTTTCAAACTTGGTATCTGTTTCGTACAAATGATTC
>NC_051407.1:32882859-32883473 GCF_015228065.2 Penaeus monodon
GTATCATCGAAGGAATGATTAGTTTGCAAATTATGAGGTCTCAGATCCCTAACGATTTTAGAAATATATTTTCTTAAAGACGAAATGACATCCAGAGGCGTTAATGCTTAGAATAAGAGTAAGGAAAATGATTCACAGATTTAAGGCGATTTAGCTGAGACTGGAAGAAAAGCTTGAGTTTCCCCTCAATCTTTCCCACTGTAAGAAAACGGAGCAGATCTTAAACTGGGACGTAACTTGCTTGGGAGAAGAACCTAAGAAAATGGCTTTTAACACTGCCTTGCTTCATCGGGACACTATCTTAATCGTGGATTACTTTGGCCACGAGTCGAAAACCAAGCCCGTCTCATCCTACTGTTGCTGTAGTTTGCCTGTGATGACCGGAAGTTGCTCGATATTGTTGATTTTTTTTTTTCAACAGCTGACAATTTTTACATCGTTCTAGAATTAAGAAAGAAGAAACAAAAACAAATCAGAGTATAAACTGCAGAATAGAAGACATTTACTAATTCTAGTATCTATATCTATAGTCAGTCAAGTTTATCTCATTAAATTAACTTTTTTTTAGGTGTAAGAGACACTGTACATAAAAATTCACGAGTAATGATCTATTA
>NC_051407.1:32884238-32884798 GCF_015228065.2 Penaeus monodon
GAACGTATGAACGTATGACAGCGGTTTAGCGTCTCTCTCTGCCTTTAATATCTGTATAACATATTATCATAATGTCCTTAAAAGATCGCCTGCACGAACAACTCCAATGGCATAACACTTCCTTAACACGGAATAACATATCCTTTCGACAGCTGTGGAATTCATGCTTAGGATCGATGAAAACCAAACAAATTATAAGCAAGCGAAATCGAGAAATAGAAATCGATTCGAGGAACGTCAGCGAACCGATAATTTGGCGTCAAATGAAACTCGGGAAATTAGATTTAGTGGAAGTGACACATGTATCAAGACAGATCAAGAAAAAGGACATGTTACTCAAGGATGATCAATGAAAAAAAAATCTTTTTAAGGAAAAAATAATATATAAGAAAGAAGACGGTCAAGTAATATGAAAGAAATGAGAGTAAAGAGTACAAGAAAAGTGAAAGAAAAAATCAAGAGAAATGAAGAAAACGAGAATGTAGAGAATCAAGGAAATTTAAAAAAGAGAGAACCAAATGGAATTAATAGATATAAGAAAGGGAATCTAATAACAAAAA
>NC_051407.1:32885152-32886388 GCF_015228065.2 Penaeus monodon
AGGTGGAAATCACGGCACCGTCGATCGTTATGGCGGGAACGCATTATTTCGAAAGGATTACGAACGCATAACAAATTGAAACTGAAATCCAGACTTGGATGTTAATTTTCATACGGGTGAATTTGTATTCGTTATATTCATGAATTAACATGCATTTATGAAGGAATCTGAAATACTTAATGAACTCACATGTGAACAAAAGTATCAAATTTCTTTGTTTCTTTAAATCAGAAGAGAGTCGTTTATGGGTTAATCTGCGATTGGAATGCGTTTAATTGAAGAAGAACAAACAGAGTTCAATAGTTAATATTCACTGTTTAACTTAAGATTTATATAATCTCGAAATTACATAAAACTGAAGGGACTCAAAAGAGGAACCTGCACTGATCGCTTATGTACGCATCTTGTTTTTTTCTGAAGCCTTGAAAAGTGCCTTTTTCGACGGTGAATCTCAAAAATAAGCCACATGCGTTATATTTTCAATTGTATATACTTCGGAATCGTGCATATCCCCCACAATTACACATGTGTCCCACGAAAACAGTTTTAGCGGGTAACCCTTGGCGCGTTTGCTAAACCCCGACGGCGGCCGCTCCTTGCCATCGCTCCGACCCACGTGAGAATGCCCATGGTAAACTCTGACGTCACCCGAACATGTTGCAGCGGAAAGGTTTAAACAAAGAAAAAGAAAGATTCCTCCCCACCCCTAAGGACACCTAAAGTTGGTCCTCCACTTTGGTCTTATACGGTGAGAACGAAACTCCCCATATTTCCTATTTGGAGAGACGAAATCTCCTGAATAAGAACACTAGATCGAAACTATTACACGTTTCGTCACACTCTTGTTTTAATAATAAATTCTCACTGTGTTTACCCCGCAAAATGCACTTCGACTTTGTTTTGGATCAGTGCTGAAGGAAAACACCACGTTCCAAATCTAGCCAGTTGTCGATAGCAGTTACGGAGTCCGAATTTCATAACTGCGTCGTAATAAGGAATCAGCTGTGTGATTCAGACTCTAGACACCTGTGATAATAATAACATTTCGATTGCGACGAGAAAAAATATAAAGATAACAAAAAAAAAAGGAAGAAATGTTAGGAAAATCAAAATTGAAAATAACTCAAATGAATGTAATGATATAGTAAACATAATCAAATATTAAATGAAAGGATGTTTTTGTAGCGATAACGGTGGTGAAGATAATTGTGATGGATAATGGATAACTGAAAGATT
>NC_051407.1:32893650-32893732 GCF_015228065.2 Penaeus monodon
AACCTCTGTGTGTGTTTATGGCCAGGGTTTATGTAAGTTTTCCTTAACTAGTGTATACCAGCCCATTCTCTTTCAGTACTTT
>NC_051407.1:32893875-32894091 GCF_015228065.2 Penaeus monodon
CGACGCTACTGTTTTAATTTCATGAAAATGATTGATCTAGTATATATTTTGTAATATAACGATGCTAATGGTGGTCTCAAACATTTGCAGTCTCCATGAAGGTGAAACGCGAATTGAACGCTCAAGGGCCTTATCGGAAGACACTGCCTGTACCAGTCCAGCGTTCCGTTTCTTGTGGTTGCACATTTGTCATTGTTTACCTTGGATACATTGTAA
>NC_051407.1:32895267-32896307 GCF_015228065.2 Penaeus monodon
GTAAATGTAAGATAAACACCAGGGCTTGGGACCATCATATTTATTTTAGGGAACGTTTCGGATTACTTCACATAAATCCATTCTCAAGCCAGTCTATTGGAAGACAGTCGTATGTATACATTACACAAAATAAAAACAAATATCCTAAAATGGGGCTTTCCAAACTTGAAAAAATAGAACTTATACAACATAGAAATAAACCAAACAAAAAGCTTGACAAAACTAAAAGCAATCATTTAGATGACTCGTACAAGAGGAACAAAAGAATACTGTTAAAACGAGAAGTTAATGGATGAAAAACAACAAAACGGAGTGAAACACATTGAAAAATATAAACACGTGGGTGTTTACATACGGTCAAAGGGTAGGGTTTTAGAAGCATAAAAGTGGTGTAGAGCTTTCGTTGTAACTGAGTGTTGGTTTATAGATGATGAAGAGCTGCTAGTGGTATGGAGTGCTTGCTAAGACTGAGAAGCTTTGGCGATGTATGGGGGGGATTTGTGTCATCTGCGTGATTCCTGATTGCCGAAAAGGGTGGTTTGGCCATTTGGATGACAGTTCGGTCGGAAATACCCAGATGCTGTGAGATGCGTGTTTTGAGATGTTTGGTGGTTTTACCAATATATGATGCCTTATAGCTATCACACGTATATTTTACACAATATTTGATCTTAATTCCAGTGGTATTCTGTCTTTGAATCTGAAAAGGTTTTGGATAATGTTCTTTGCTCTGAAAATAACTCTTACGTTGGTAGAACTCACTGATAAGTTTGGATACTTCATATTTTAACAGGAGGCTGGGTGGACCTGTGTAGAACATGGGAAGTAAAAAGCACTTTCTTCGGCACCGTAGTGTAGGAGCTTTCATTATTGAGTTTTACCGATATATGTATCAGTAAAATGTTTGGGGGAATCCGTTACTGTAGAGGAGGTTTCGAATGAATGAAAGTTCCTCAGTTATGTAAGTCTAGTTTGAGCAAATGTTGTAAGCTCGAGTGGTGAGCGTGTTGACTAGATTACGTTTGTACTCGTTGTGATCT
>NC_051407.1:32897237-32897338 GCF_015228065.2 Penaeus monodon
TGTACACCAACTCATTAGATTTTACGAAAAGTTAAAAGATGTCATCTTAACGCCTATTACCTTGTACCCTTGCGAAACATATTGCACTGCCGGGCCTCACG
>NC_051407.1:32897853-32897954 GCF_015228065.2 Penaeus monodon
ATGTAATTGGGATGAAGGAAGAAAACTTGGAACATAAGCAAGTAAATGTGTCTTTTCTGTACATTTGAAATGTCTAAACTGTTGCCAAGTCGGTGGATGTA
>NC_051407.1:32900233-32901987 GCF_015228065.2 Penaeus monodon
ACTTCCTGTCTGTTGTGTTTTGCAATTTCGTCGCGAACAGGACATTGCATGTAAGGCCTGTGCTGCCTGAATGCATTCGCATCCAGAGATGGTTGACAGAAATCAGCTGATCTCGTGTCGTCTGCTCATCTCCCTTGGTCGCTGACCGGAGTAACAGAGTTAAGATATCGAGTTTTTTTTTTCTCTGTAACACTTACGAAAGGAATAGCAATCAGTAGATATGCGTATAATATAATTAGATCTTGGTGCGAATGAAACCGATCTACTGCTGCTCGTTATCATTTTATAGCTGAAAAAATATTTGCTGGAAAAACAAACTCTATGGAAGTGGGCGTCACCTTGCGTCTGCGCCAACAGACATTCGGGGCGAGTTGTCGGCGAGGATATTAATATCCATTTGCATTCCTTTTTCTTTAGACCAGCCTCAAAGTAAGTCTGTTCGGAAAGAAATATATTCAAACCTCCCATCATCAGAAAATAAGCAGAAAGGAGAAGAATGCGAGGTTATGCGATAATTATACCGGGATATGAATCTGGTGGCGACAGCTGGCAGCGTGCGCTCTTCCCGTGAGTCGCCTTCGCCAATCGCCAATGTTTACAGTTTCGGTGTGTCCTCGGAGGAGTGAGGGAGTGCGCGCGTCTCTTGTGACTGGCCCAAGTGTAATGTGGAAATGATACGCTCGTAGGGCGAAAATGTGATGCTCTGATGTGCATCTGGTGTTCATCTCGTAGTTCATGCCATTGCCAAGCGACTAACCCTGTGTTAACTCAGTGTGTTCTCGTATTTAGTGCAGGCCAAATAAGAAATCGCCAAGATGGCCGACCTGGAGGCAGTGCTGGCTGATGTTAGCTATTTGATGGCGATGGAGAAGAGTAAATCTACTCCAGCAGCGAGAGCCAGTAAGAAGATCATCTTACCAGACCCAAGGTAATTCCCTTATAGTCTTAAATGGGTTTCCGTCGCCGAGTATTGTGTGAGATTTGGCATACCTGAGCGAGGTAAATCTGGCGAAGACGAGGCCAGGCCGAGGGGACCGCAGGCCGCTGCCACCCTCGATTCCGTCGTGTCTGCGGGCGTGCACGGGGCCACTTTCGCCTTCGCATTCACGCCAGATTATACTTCACGTTAAAGTATACTATTTTAGCATGTATATAACTTTTCATGGTAGGACACACCGCTATAGAAATGGTAGAGTTGCTGTACAGAGGCTACGAGTCAGTGAGTCACGACTGTCAATCACTGCTGAGAGAAACTTGGCTGATTGGCACCTTTGTGACCCCATAGTTCATGACCTCGACCCCGGGGTCCAGGCTAGCGAGTCACAGCAATTCTTCACTGACGTCTAGTATTGGAACTCCGTGTGTGTTCAGGTTGAAAGATGCCCAGAGGTGGTGGTGTGGGGAGGAAGGCTCTCGGGAGTACATGGCCAGTTCGAAGACGCATGAATGACGGGTGGGCAGCCGTGTGAACTTTGCCTCTCTGGCAACTTCTTTTACGGAGGATAAGCCTGTGGCGACGAGACTCGACGCTCTGCTGGCAAAATATTTTTTTTGTGTCGTCGGTGTCCGTTTTCTTGTCGAGTTGTCTATCTGTTTATATGTGTGGCTTTCTCGCGGTCTGGTTGTTTACATGCATGTCTATCTCCCGGTCTGTCTGTTTACATGCGTCTTCCTCAGTCTTCCTGTATTCATGAGCTTTTCTTCTGTCTGTGTAGATGCCTCTTTTTCACTTCTTGTCAGTAGCACATGCGCCA
>NC_051407.1:32902145-32902228 GCF_015228065.2 Penaeus monodon
TAGTGTGTAAGTATCGTTTACTCTGTTTACATACGCGTCGTTTTTTCTCTCCGTCTGTTTTACATGTGTTTTCCTGTTATCAA
>NC_051407.1:32902291-32902512 GCF_015228065.2 Penaeus monodon
CCTCTATTAATAGGTTGTTTAATATTTGTCTTTCAGTTCTGCCTGTGATGTCTTGAATTGTCTGTTCTTGCCTTCCTTTTTTCGCAATGATTTGTTGAACTTCGAACTGAATTTACTATCGCAGGATGCATCTGTTTCTCATGAAGCCTTTATCATTCTATCTAGGTTTCCGTCCGCAAGATGTAAAATGATGAATAATGGAATAAGTTATTAGAAAAATG
>NC_051407.1:32903563-32904242 GCF_015228065.2 Penaeus monodon
CGCAGAGACACACACTATCATCCATTTCCCAGACTACTATAGAATGTAGTGCCTACACATGCACATATTTTGTTCTCGTGTAGGCCTATAGGCAGGCGAGGGAGACTAGGTGCCTTTTCCCTCCTCGTACATTGGCCGTGACGCAAAGGGAGAGAAGTCATAACATTAACATTTAACATTAACCTTAATAATTCCTCATTACCGAGACCAGCCACCACCCTCTTTCTGTCCTTCACCTCAGCGCTGTGTGAACTAAGGTGTCCTGCGGAACCTGTCGCTCCGAGGGAAGCGAAGAGCGCAGGCTGGGTTCAACCTGTAGGGCGTGTGCTGTGTATTGGGTAACAGGTCGTTATTTCTTCACCAGGTATATTGTCTGTCGTAGATTCAGCGTAGAGCACGTTACGAACACCCCGCTGTGTGTATTTTAAGGAGATCATATGTATTAGTGAGCGAGGATAAATAAATACGTTTATGAATGTGCCGTGTGGGTAATTGTTTTGTTGGAAGGGACTTAATCCAGTTATCCAGTGATTACAGATAAACCGGGGATTTCCTTGCTTAGACTATAGGATTTTTTTGTATTCTTTATGGGAGTTTCTTGAGCCTCAAGCTTATTTGTTTACAATGATTTGGCAGGTAAATGAATCCCCGGGGGCGGTTATCTTGGCACTGCAGCTTC
>NC_051407.1:32904810-32904964 GCF_015228065.2 Penaeus monodon
CTACCTCGGGGTCTGTTATGCAATGCAGGCAAGGGCGAGCGGCGAGTGGCGGGCGCCGCGGCTCTGGCGTCCGTGACCTCGCCCGCCACGAGGCGATGGGGGCGACGGCGGTTGTGGGAGCGAAGGGAACGACTTTCGGGCTTGATCGCAGGGA
>NC_051407.1:32904998-32905092 GCF_015228065.2 Penaeus monodon
AACACACATGGCAGACTGGGAAGTTGCTGAATGATGGATAGGGGGGGGGTTCTGATCCCGTCTGAAATCAATAGACGCACCCTTCGTATTAGCT
>NC_051407.1:32905347-32905521 GCF_015228065.2 Penaeus monodon
ACTTGTGTAACTCCCCCCCCCCCGTGCCTTTACACGGGCAACATCATATTGCCAACTTATTTGCTCGTGATCAATAAACGCAGGAGGAATTCCCCGCCTTAGGTCGGATTGTAAAAGTAGCATATTGGATATTAAAGGCTCCTTTGCTCAGGGGAAGAGGCGAGAGGAAGGCAA
>NC_051407.1:32905821-32906173 GCF_015228065.2 Penaeus monodon
TTTCTAGAGTAGGCTGAGGAGAACTAGGAACTGGATGCACGCGGGAAGGAAAAAGGAAATAACGAGGAAAAGGCAAATGAGACTCGCTGGAAGACGGGAAAGGAGTCGGGCTTGTGACCTTCCTGGGAGGGGGGGGGGCAAGGGATGGTTACGGAACACGGGGAGCAGGGACGAGGGGAGGAAGGGCGCAGGAAGAAGGGGAAGTGGAAGGAGCAGCGGCGGCAGTAATCGGAGAAATTTCGCAGAAGACGAAAAACAAGTCTGCAGGGACGGGAGAGGAGCAGAGGAACGGTGAGGCAGACTGAGACGGGCAGATTCACACGTGCTGATACAGGCTGCGTCCGAAGCATTT
>NC_051407.1:32906364-32906514 GCF_015228065.2 Penaeus monodon
CAGGAAGCCTAATCAGCGCAGAGCGAGGGCGTTGCACCAGGTGTCCCGAGGCGCGGTCGAGGCGCGACCTCTGATAAGGCGAGCCGACGCGACGCCCGCGGGACACTCGGCGCGATGGGGGCCGGAGGGGGGGGGTGAACCAGGGGAAAT
>NC_051407.1:32906864-32906971 GCF_015228065.2 Penaeus monodon
CATGGGGACTCGTGTAGGGGAAAGGCGGGTCTTCTTCGGCCGCATTCTCCTGGAGGCTCTGAAGAAGAATCCTTCGGCGAGCGTATCGAGGATTATTCAGCCGGGAT
>NC_051407.1:32907452-32908151 GCF_015228065.2 Penaeus monodon
ATCGCGCAGTGCAGGACTTTCCTCCGCGAAGCATTTCAACTCCTTCGTAAAGAATCCCTGATGGTTTTAGAGTCCGGCGTCCCTGTAATGCCGCCGATGCTTGCGCTCAGTTCCCACGCGAGCTGAAAGCAGAAATAGCCAGCTTCCGGGTACAGCTTATAGCAGGTACGCATCCATCCCTGTGCAGCGGACGTCGACAGAGGCAGAAGCTCCGCCGTCGGGTCAGGTTGGGAAATGAGGTCTTGGGAATTTAGAAATGATCGTTGAGTCTGTGGATCCAGAATGTTCTGTATAGTCTGATGGATGCTTTGGTGTTGTGTCCGTGTTGCTTGACGCGTCGTCAGGTCGAGTGGGTAATCGGAACGACGTTCTTCGCCGAGGCATCGTTCGCTCGCTGTTTGCAGAGCCGTGAATAGGCGTGTGGCAGGGCGTGTCAGGGGGCGGGGCGTGGGGGCCTCCTGAGCAGGTCGGGCAGATTATCAGTATCAACAGGTAGGTCTCCGAAGCCCAGCTGCTCGTCTGGCACGAAGGCGCGTTTTATTACGCGCTCGCCTGGGGGCGTGGGCGCGAGCGGAAATCGGAAACAAGTTTCGGCCGAAGTTTCGGTCGAGTTACAATTCAATAAGGCTCCGTCGGAGGTCGGAAGCGCCGCGGACATTCACCTTCGCACCAAAACAAACACGACACGTCCGCCGTCTG
>NC_051407.1:32908578-32910473 GCF_015228065.2 Penaeus monodon
ACAACCACTGCCATCTCCTTCTTCCTTTTCCAGCGCTCCATTTCCTTCCCAACTCTCCTCCCTCCATTTGTGTGACCTCCCAGTGTCAAAGCAGCCCTCGCCTCCGGCCTCGCCTCCGGCCTCGCCTCCGCCCTTGCCTCAGCCCTCGCCTCCGCCCTCGCCTCAGCCCTCGCCTCCGCTCTTAGTCCCCCCTGGAGAGAGGCGACGGAGTTCGGGCTGCGAAGAGGCGCGGGCGAGGCGGCCGTGAAGGTGAAGGTGAGCGCGGCGGCAGGTTGCCAGGGGGTGGAGTGGGGCTGTAGCGGCGGGGGGGTGGGCTACGGGCGGCAGGAGGGGCGCTACTGGGCTTGGGATGCTAGAAGGAAACTTACGCCCACAGGCGCCCTCAGCCCACGATCAATAGCAAGTCTGCGGTTGCGTGTACTTTCTTTTTTGTATTCATTGAGGAGGCAAATCCTACGGCTACTGGCAACCATGGGACGCCGGTTACTAGGGTCTTGGTCGCAGAATAGGATCCGGATGCGCGATGCTGGCTGAGCTTGCTGCGTCCCGAGGCGAACGGATCAGGTGTCCGAGGGAGGCGACGGTGACATCCGAAGTACAGGAGGGCGTCACCTAAACGGGCGTAGCATCTCCCGGAACTTCCCGCCTGTGAGGACGGAGAACACGGGGACTTGGCAAACGTCTCAGGCGAGCTCTTCGAGGAGCCGAGTCTGGGATGTCTCATGTGCAAAGGAGCGTGAATTGCCGACCTTATGGTGAGACATTTATTTTTCGTGCTAACGTTAAGGACTTCCGTGACCCTGCGTTCGAAGGTTGAAAACAGAAACGTTTGTAGTTGTATACTTGCCGTTGATGTCGTTGACGTACTTGTACAGTAGATGCATGGGTGTGGTTTGGTCTCTTTGGGACACTTCTCGACCTCTACATCAGTATTTTCCAACCGAGGGTAAATTTATGCAGGGGGAAATATCATAGTCCCAGAGCGTAAATTTCTTTGGGGGCAAATATAGGTGTAATGAAATATCCTCTGTTCTCTGAAGTGGTCACAGACTTTTCAGCAAGTGCACGCTCAAATCTACCATCACCGCTGCACAGTACCACATCCACCACACCTCCATGTACTCTATCGCTGTCCCTGGTTGTGGCGGCGGCGTGCCGTGGATTGAGAGCCCTGCTTGAGAAATAGAATGCTGATGTTATGTTACTGAACGACTTTTGAAGGTATTATGCTTTGGCTAACTTTTTCCTTGTCCACTCGGAAGGGCACTGGGACGGTGAACAGGTTGAGGGGGCAGGCCATGCGAATGAGGGCCGCTGGTTTACATCACGTGGCTGGCGTTTGGGTCTCCGAAGACGCTGGCGATTTCATTTCTACTTGGAGCAAGTCCTGTGAGGATGCTATTCTAGCAGTGGGATGGCGAGAGCAGTCCCATCGACTTCGACGGCCGGGACGCCGCCCCCTCCGCTCGTGAAGGATTCCACAACAAAGCCGGGATGCTCCGCTGATCGCCGGTCCCGGGAGATCGATTGCGGCTCACGTGTTGCCCTCAGGCACCGGTCGCTCCTCGGCCTGCTTCGGCGGCCGCGGCGGTGGGGCAGGGATGCGCGTGGCGTTATTCGTATGCTTTTGAAGTGGCGACAAGGGAGGTTAAAGGGGGACGACGCCGGAGGAGGGAGGCCGCCGACCCTCGTCCGTGACATCCTCTGGCTCCCGAGGACGCGCTCTGATATTCCGTGGACGTTAAAGAAGCTGTGTTGGATGTCGCACGGCGTCGTCCGCGTCACGTTGCTCCGGCAACATTTGTGCGGTTTAGCGGAGCAGCGAGCAGTCTGTCTTGAGATTACTCCAATTTATTTTGTCTTGCGTCTCTTTCTCCTGCTCTTTGTCCCATCTC
>NC_051407.1:32912040-32912179 GCF_015228065.2 Penaeus monodon
GCAACCTATTGACATGTCCCAGCCGTTTCAAAGCCGCGTATGACGCACCGTGACATCCCCTAATGCTCCTTAGGCGTGAGAAGATGCGGGTTTGATGACTTCAAGAGGATCTGTTTTCTTATTATCATCTGTTCCCGGA
>NC_051407.1:32912238-32912343 GCF_015228065.2 Penaeus monodon
ATTTCACGGGTCAGCACTCCCTCCCTCCATCCCGGGAGGCAGCTCACAGTCAATCCGTCCCTCTTGACCGCTCGCGATTGGTTGTCCCTTCGGCTGTCAGCGAAA
>NC_051407.1:32912764-32913153 GCF_015228065.2 Penaeus monodon
GCGTGACTCCCGCTCGTGTGTTGAGACACGTGTTCGTATAATCCCTGTTATTCATCCGATTAGCCTCTAATTTAGCTAATCAGATCTTTAATCACCCAATTGCTTCTTTGGTTTATAGAGACGTAACGCGGCCCTTCACCCACGCCCGCGCACGAAGGTCGCTCCCGCCCGAACACTTGCTCTTGCACGTGGTTTACTTATCCCCCCCCCCCCCGCGTGTGTGTTCTCGTAAATCAGAAATGTTTTTTTTATCCGAACTTGAATCTCAATTGCTGGAATTCGTTAGGACGGATCGGACGAAATCGGCCTCGGGCGTTGTTTTGTTAATTATCGTTTCATTTGTTATCTGATTGAAATTATGCAGAAGCAGGATGGCTGTGTTGGGCTCC
>NC_051407.1:32913262-32913930 GCF_015228065.2 Penaeus monodon
CGCAAACCATTGCACTGTACATTTAAATTTTATGAAAATTAACTGATTAACATATTTGAATTTGAAACTTGAACATTTCCGAGGAAAACAATTTGCAGTATTTCGACAGACGCTGCTTTTACAGCTCCCCAGCTTTGGGATTTACTATTTACATTTCTCCTCAGAAATGCATATTCATAAATATAGTTGCAATAAGCGCTAAAAACAAAACAAACGTACGGTTGTTGACAGGCTGCTAGAAAGCATAGAGCATGCGTTGCTCAATGTCTAAGAGTTGATATTAATGCTCTCTTTTTTAACCTTCAAGGATGGAATCAAAACGGACACATAAATTTAAAAATCTAAAAAAAAATCGAAAAAAAAACATTAGTTCTTATGTGATATCCAATCGGGAAATATGAAAAAAGAGGCAACATTTCAAAACAAGAGAAGGAATATATTAAAAAGAAAACTAAATATATCTGATTTGGTATATGAAAACAAAAACACTGAAAAGGGAAAACGGAACTTTGTATATAAACCGATAAAGATGAACAGGGACCAGATTATTCAGACTCGAAAGACGATTGAGTTTCGGAGAATTTGCCTCGCTTGCTCTTCTGAACCTCTGAATCATAAGCCTTCTTTGTAATTTTTAGATTCAGGTTATCACTTTAAAAAGGAAGACG
>NC_051407.1:32914045-32914475 GCF_015228065.2 Penaeus monodon
CGAAGAAACTTTAAAAAGAACAACGGCGCTTTAGTATATCGCCGAGTCTCGAATGTTAAGGAGGTGAAATGATTATCTTCTGGCGTCATAGAGTAGAGAGTACAGGGATCCTGTTGGTATTTTTTTCTTTCTTTCTTTCAAAGCCTTTCTTCAGCAGCGCCCACACTATCAAGTTCTACAAGGATGGCTTTCGTCGACCTGTAAGCATCCTGGTCGAATGGAAATATCCTCTTCAATGTTGGTGTTCTAACATAGCAAGAAGACTCGCCGACTGCATTATGTTTTGAACCCGCCTGCTCGGCCTAATGAGAAGCTTCGGAGCATAAGCAGCGAGTGAATAATGACGCAGGCTCTTGACGTCGCTGAAGGACTGTGTGTGTGTGCCTCGGTGCGGTGCAGGTGCTTCTGTACGTGTATGCTGGGTGGGGGA
>NC_051407.1:32914502-32915118 GCF_015228065.2 Penaeus monodon
CATATGTGTAGGAATACGAGAGGTTGTATTGAAGGAAAGGCGCGTTTCTTTTAGTTAGAGGATATTGAAAGAAGCGGTGGTTGATTTACATACGACAAATGAAGAAATGTCAAGGAACTGTTTTGATTCGTAAGGTATTTTGAAACCGCGCTGCTTGCTTAGACGAGGCGTAGAAACTAGTCAGCAAACACGGCACAGTATTCTAGGACAGCTCTTAATAATTTTTGTGTAAACAGCATTGCTAATGAAACAACAGTCTTAACAATACTATTTATGCTACCTATTATTACGGCATTGAAGTTCATTATAATGGCAGTAATACAGCATTGATAAATAATAGAACGCAGAAGAGCCCTTTTGGAAAGAAATGGATTTCTAATTGATTTGTGGAAGCCGATATTTGAGGTACCGGGGGTCTGTAGGCCTATTCCCAGCGCGCTTGCGTAAAGAGAGATTTCGTACTGCTTTTCAGCTCTGGCTTAATATTTCTCGCTAATTCTTGGATTTAACGATGTGTAGAGCCATCCATTTGGCTTAGCGACGTTCCATCTCGACTTTTACTGCTTAGATGATGAATAGATATGATCATGCATCCAGCCGTCCATCTGATCGACAC
>NC_051407.1:32915307-32915576 GCF_015228065.2 Penaeus monodon
AAACCCAGAGCCTAGTGGGATAAAACTATGTGTGTGTTGGTGTTAATGTTCCTTCGCGAATGAGTAGGAAATGATGTCTAATATCGGCAGGTGCTGGTGTCTTGTACCGCGTGGTGATGTTGGATGTTTGTTGACGTTGGTAGAACCTTGCGTGCGTAGGTGGCAAGTCGGAGACGTAACCACTTGGTAGTGATGGGTGCAATAACATGGTGATTGTGGGTACGGGTATGTGGTGACGTCAGACTTTGCTGTTTGGGGTTGGTATAGTG
>NC_051407.1:32915613-32915958 GCF_015228065.2 Penaeus monodon
GGGTGATGTTAATGGATTGGGTGTGTGATGACTTTGCTATGTTGTAACGATTTTGCTATGTTGTATGGTAATAGTTGGTTTGGTGTAGATTAGCGGTAGATGAAGGTAGATGGTAGAGTAGACAGTATGCGGTGGTTGAGTCGAGTTCACACGGGGCTGGATCGCATACTGTTAGAACATGTGTGGTAGTTGTGGTGCAGATGGCGGCCATTCGTCCGGCGAAGGCCATGGGTGGGGGTTTCATGGCCGTGCAGATATGAGTGCGGTCATTATGGTGGGGGCTGTGCCATGGTGGTTGGTCGCCGCGATGGAGATCCCGGCGTGACAGTCATTATGGCGATGGAA
>NC_051407.1:32915995-32916239 GCF_015228065.2 Penaeus monodon
AAATTGCTGCGGGAGGTCGTGCTTTCCTTTTTTCCACATTCTTTTTTCATTTGCTAGTTTTACAGCAGTAGAGTTGTTTATGCGTCTCCTCCTATAACTTCGGCGTCGATGGGGAGGCTGGACGACCACGCAAAGAGACCGCGCGCAGGGAAGCCAGGCGGCGAGGGAAGCAGGATTTTTCACAGCAGATGAAATCCAAAGTTCTCCTCGGCAAGTTCTGGCGCGGGGGTGTTGTAAGAAGCCC
>NC_051407.1:32916351-32916499 GCF_015228065.2 Penaeus monodon
CTTGCTACCACGGCCGTAATGTAGAAAGTTTGAGGCAGGTTGGCGGTGGCCCTGACGGTGGGTCGCAGGCTCGGTGCCGCTGTCCCGCCCGGGCGAGGAGCTGGGCGGGGCTGTGGGTGGGCACGGGCGTGGGAAACGACTTGGGCTC
>NC_051407.1:32916848-32917083 GCF_015228065.2 Penaeus monodon
GCGACCCGGTGTCATGCACGCGACCAGATGACATTTCCGTGAAGGTGTCTGGATGTCACACATGCCGGGCAGATGGCTCTTTCCGGAGTCGTAATAGCCCGGGGGAGTTGCCTGCTGACATGCATTGGGAGCTGTGGCAATGCTCGCCGTGTGTTTCCTGCCTGGGAAGGTCAAGATGGCGCCCATGCCGTTTTTTCTTCCTTACGTTGAAACATGTGGATGTCAATTGCCCGGG
>NC_051407.1:32917431-32917549 GCF_015228065.2 Penaeus monodon
GTTTCTTGATCGTTAGGCGTTTTTTTTTATAAAGAAACTTCCTGTTATTGGAGTTAATGATTACGTATGCCCATGGCACTGAAGTCTTCTCCGGGCATCCTCAATTTCTGTCTCCGCG
>NC_051407.1:32917800-32917932 GCF_015228065.2 Penaeus monodon
ATAATGTTAAGATGAACTCGCACGTGGTGGCGGAGGTGGATAACACTGAACTTTCAAAAACTCTCAAGGTTGTGGTATTTACACTTCATCTCTCAGTGGATGTGCGCGGGAAGTCTGCCAGGATAAACTAAC
>NC_051407.1:32918393-32919960 GCF_015228065.2 Penaeus monodon
GGAAAGATAGAGGTGAAGGGTGAGGCGGAAATGAGAGGATAAAATGGATAAGATGGATAGGGCCTGAGAGGAAGGGGTGGGGGTGGGAGAGGGATGTGGGAGGAGCAGAGGAAGGCAGATGTCAAGAGGAGATAGTGGAAGGGAGGGCGAGGCGACAGCTTAAAAAGTCACATTTGTCTTTGCAGTTTTTTCTTTGCCCTTAACTTCTGGTACTGCGTGCGATTCCTGTTCTTTCCATTTTTTTAAATTTCTTTTTTCCTTTAAATGTTCTTGTTGCTAATTTCTGCGTCTTCCCCGCCCACCATTTCCCTCGTTCCTTGAGTACCTTCCCGTTTCCCTGCTTCCTCCTATTCACGGGGGAGCAATATGCAGAAAGGGTTAGCCGTGTATGCTAACCCCCCCCCCCCCAGGAATCCGGACTCGCCCCTGCATTGTGGAAGGAGATGAGGTGCGAAAGGCGGAGGCGGCGCCGTAGACTTTCACAGGCCGCCCGAGGTGCTGGAGAAAGAGCTGGCGTGGGCGGGTTGTTGATTCTCCCGGAGGCCGAGGAAGAGGGAGAGATGAGCTAACAGCGATAAGAATAATGGCAAAGAATAAGAATAAGAATAAGAAGAAGAGGGATATCGCAGAATTGACGAAGTAGGCTGCGGTTTGTGATCATATATTTCTGTTATGACGATTGCGCTTGTGTCCGCA
This sequence comes from Penaeus monodon, assembly GCF_015228065.2. Classification (NCBI taxonomy): domain Eukaryota; kingdom Metazoa; phylum Arthropoda; class Malacostraca; order Decapoda; family Penaeidae; genus Penaeus; species Penaeus monodon. Next base: position 32,919,090 of record NC_051407.1, read on the forward strand.
TGAACATAATAGGAGCGAGAGAAAGTTGAGAAAGAGAACAATGCGGGAGAAAGTCGATAACAGGGAATAATGCGAGAGAAACCGCGGCGGCGGGACTCGCAATCGGCTCAGCAGCGGATCGTGTGAATCAGCCGCAGCCGACGCGCCGTGGCCTTCCGCAGGCACTTTCCATCGGCTGTTACGGAGGGCGGGGGCGGGGGGGGGGCTCTCGGGGCCCGGGCGCTGCGGTTTCATCTCCGCCTTATCTCCCGTTTATCTTTCTTTGGTATTCTTTTATCTTCTGTTTCCCGTGTTCCATTTCGTGGTCTTTTCCTCGTCTTGCTTGATCATTTCTCGATATTCTTTTTATCGTCTGTTTACGTTTTCTCTGCATTTTTTTCATTTAATATTCCGTTTATCTTGTCTGTATGATAGCGTCTTGTTACTTTATTTGATGAATTTATTCATTTGTATATTTTTTTAGTTTGTCTTTTTATCGTACTTTGTCTTGGCAGGATCTCATATTCTTATGCTAGTTCATGTTTCATGATCATATTTTCTCTTGGAATATTTTATCGTCTTCTTCTTATTTCTTGATTTTCTTTTAAACTTTTTTTTCTTTGGTCTTTTATCATCGGTTTATCCATTCTTTATCTTGATTATGCATAACTGTAATCCTTTTATACTGTCCATTTGCACTTTTTGAAAGAGCTGAACCCTGGGTGTATTTTTTAGATATTCTTTAAGATATTCTTTAGATATTCTTTAGATATTCTTCTCTTTATCCGTGATGTTTATTTCGAAGAATGATGAAGCACGTGTAAAGCAAGGTTATTGCTTCATGCTGAATGGAAGGCTTTGGTGTCCAGCTGCTCAATCCGTCAGGGATGAG
>NC_051407.1:32920854-32921090 GCF_015228065.2 Penaeus monodon
ATTTCCCATGTTCGTCTGTTCCTTCCCGGCCGTAGTCTGCGATCTCGCGTCCCCGCGGGCGTGTCTTGCGGGCCCCCAAAGGAATGTGTCATGTTGACCGGGGGTTGCGACCGCCCCCCGCCCGTCCCCGCAGCCCGTCAGGACATTTTTCTCGTTGTTGTGTCTGTTGTTCCGTGTGAATGTTCGTATATTTTTTTCCCGTGTGTTTGTTGTGTGTGTGGTGGGGGGGGGGGTTT
>NC_051407.1:32921143-32921215 GCF_015228065.2 Penaeus monodon
TTGGGGGCGTGCGTGCGGGTTTTCGGTTGCGTTGCGAGCGTGTTCATGTATTGTGTACATCTGTATCTTTAC
>NC_051407.1:32921859-32921983 GCF_015228065.2 Penaeus monodon
CTAAGCACGGGCGGCTGTGGAAGCGCGTGCGGGCGGCGGCGTCCTGTTCTCGTCTCCTCCCGCGGCGACTCCCAGCGGGCGCCGATCTCTGTCTGAGGTTGTGATGGATCCCGGCGAAGGAGGA
>NC_051407.1:32922021-32922717 GCF_015228065.2 Penaeus monodon
CTAATGTGGAATTTTCCGTTTCGGCTTTACGTGGTGGGTTTTGGAAGTTTGCTTGGCTTGGAGACCTTACTCGGGGTGTGTTGCCACTCGTAGGGGTGCCATATAGAGTGTAATCATTGATACTTATCTTGGGAATTAATGAAGATGGGCGCGCAGGGACGTCGCCCAAGGTATGACTGAAGGTGACTGTTGGATCAGCTTACCAAGTAACTATCGCACTGAGTGTCGTAATCTCCAGTGGCAGGATGTTAAACCGAAGGTGACGGGTGTGATCTAACTGGCAACAGGGATTAGGAAGGGACAGTTATCCTGCTAAGCCTGTCGCGCATCCCAGCTCTTCACGCCCAACGTAGGTGTCAGTGCGAGGGGGGAATGGAATCTAGCATGAGTCAACGTAGCTTAACTTAGCTATGCCTAAAACCATCCCAGATAATGAACTTCAGCCTAACTTTACTGAACAAAGGTAGTGGAATGTACCCAGCCTCTCCTGGCCTAATCTAATCGAACCCTGCCCAAAAGGGAAGGATTCTACCTAATCGAACTAAGCTGATTTAGGTTAATTCACGGTAATCGGAGTGAGTCAACGGGATCCAAGCGAATCAAAACCAACCCAGTTGTCGACAACCAAATCCAGGTTGACCCAAACCAGACCAAGCCGAGCTAAGTAGAGACAAACGCGCTTTGACCCCCACGCCC
>NC_051407.1:32922950-32923124 GCF_015228065.2 Penaeus monodon
GCCGTTGCCACACCTCGCCTCTGTGCACCTTGATGGGAGGAATTGGGCCTTTGACGATCCCTCTCCTGCCCGCCCGCAGCGCCCTCGCCGCCTCTTGCGAGGTTTCCCGTTGCGTGAGGGGGGGGGGTGCCCTTGGTGGGGTTAGGGAACAGAGGGAGGATTGGAAGAAGGGGG
>NC_051407.1:32923277-32923915 GCF_015228065.2 Penaeus monodon
ACCGCAGCGACGGCGAGGTAGAGCATCCGTGTGAGCCCCGAGGAAGAGAGAGAGCGCGCCAGTGAGCGTGTGACCCGGCGCTGAGGGCGTGTGAGGGCGGCGGCTCCAACCAACCTGCGTTTCTCAACCTCTTGATAGACCCGAGATTTGGTAATCGCTGACCTTGAACGGTTGCTGCCTCGGCCGTTTCTCGCGCGGCCCGTCGTCGCCTCCTGCTCCCTCCTTCCCTCCTTCGTCGCCTCCTGCTCCCTCCTTCCCTCCTTCGGCGCCTCCTGCTCCCTCCTTCCCTCCTTCGTCGCCTCCTGCTCCCTCCTTCCCTCCTTCGTCGCCTCCTGCTCCCTCCTTCCCTCCTTCGTCGCCTCCTGCTCCCTCCTTCCCTCCTTCGTCGCCTCCTGCTCCCTCCTTCCCTCCTTCGTCGCCTCCTGCTCCCTCCTTCCCTCCTTCGGCGCCTCCTGCTCCCTCCTTCCCTCCTTCGGCGCCTCCTGCTCCCTCCTTCCCTCCTACTTTTTGTCTCTTCTTTACACTTTTCTTTTTTTCCCTCTTGTTTTTTCTCTTTCCCTGCATTTTGTATTTATCCAGTTTTTATCATCCCCGCTTCTGCCTTTATCTGTTTAGTCTATTACGATTACGGAAAGTAA
>NC_051407.1:32924094-32924185 GCF_015228065.2 Penaeus monodon
AGTATCCGTTTCGTCTGCTGAGTGAAGAGACAGGGCGCACGAGGGTGAATATCGACCCCGGAATTTTACTTGTTGCATGAAGCAGCTACAC
>NC_051407.1:32924573-32924662 GCF_015228065.2 Penaeus monodon
TGCGTGTACAGAATGTGGAATGAGATAGAATGTGTGTGAAATTCTGCTCGTGTTCATGTGTGTATGGGAATGAAGGATGGAGACGGAAG
>NC_051407.1:32924915-32925028 GCF_015228065.2 Penaeus monodon
AATCAAGAGTGTGTCACCTCGCCCTCCGTCTCAATTAATTCGTCTTGGGGCGCCGACCCTCGACCCTCGTTCCATTTCCTGTGCTCGAGGGTCACCTGCCTCAAGACCTGGGC
>NC_051407.1:32925468-32925769 GCF_015228065.2 Penaeus monodon
CCCCCACATACGCACACATATCCACCCACACAAGCACTTCTCCCCCCCCCCCCCAACATGCAGCTAAAACAAAGCCATGTTTGCATTTTCCTCCCCATTTCTTACGCCCCCCCCCACAGCCCGTGGTGCTCTTTCCACAAACGTCCTTAAAAAAAAGTTGCCGTCGGCGTGTGTGGACGGAAAGCGATCGGAGTCACACGCACCGACGGCGCCGCGTCATTCGGCTGCCGGCGAAGGCAAGGAGTCGCTTTTAAGCTTGGCAGGGACGGGACAGATGATAGAGGGAGATGGAGACTGGCTG
>NC_051407.1:32925979-32926179 GCF_015228065.2 Penaeus monodon
CACAGAGTTCACGATGCCCATTTACCGTGTTGACGAGTGTCGCCGAGAGCTGGCCTTTGAACCACCATGGGCGCAGTGCAGGCGGGTAGACCTAACGACACTGTAAGGCGGCTCTACGACGGCGTGCGAGATCTTTATGGTGTGATGTGGGCTGGTCCTTATCCGCTGATCGCTTTGTTTCGTTGGTCGCATCATGAGGC
>NC_051407.1:32926585-32926680 GCF_015228065.2 Penaeus monodon
TGAGTTATTGCCGTTAACAGTAAATCGCTTACACGTGCCCATGGAGGAGTACATCTGTCTCCACATTTATCAACTCTATTTATATCCGTGTACCG
>NC_051407.1:32926712-32927286 GCF_015228065.2 Penaeus monodon
CAAAAGGGAAGGGAGGTTGTTCATTTTTACATTCGTATCGGTAATAGAATGGAAATTGCCTTTTCGATATATTCATGGAAATTAAGATAATCATTCGTGTTATTAATGGGATTAAAAAATTGGATTACCTGGGGTTTTATATATCGCAGATTAGTTTTCCCGCTGATGATATGCATTCCCAATAAATCACCTGACATGTAAATTTAGCCAAAAAGAGAGAGAGAGAGAAAAAAAAAAAGGAAAAAGTGATAGGATTAAGAATTATAAAATAGATAGATAAAAGGGGAAGAGAAAAATAAACTTATAGGAATAAGAATTATAAAATAAATGAATGTAAATAAAAGGGTGAAAAGAGAGAAATACATTATAGGAATAAGAATTATAAAATAAATAGATAAAGGGGAAGAGAGAAAAAATAGAGGAATAAGAATTATAAAATAAATAAACCAAAGGGGAAAAGATAAAAGAAAAAATATATAGGAAAAAGAATTAGAAAATAAATAAAAAAACGACCGACCGAAACGGATCTCTGCGACTCCCACTACCTGTGCTTTCCCCGGAGCGCCTACTACCT
>NC_051407.1:32927731-32928127 GCF_015228065.2 Penaeus monodon
TGGGCCGCCGGTGGATGGAGGGAGATGGCCCCTGGGGGAGGGAGAAGGGCTTTGGTTGAGGGGAGGGGGAGGGGCGCCGGTGCGGGGAGTGGGGGAGGGGGAGGGGCGCCGGTGCGGGGAGTGGGGGAGGGGGAGGGGCGCCGGTGCGGGGGGTGGGGAGGGGCGTCTGTGCGGGGGGAGGGGGCGCCGGGAGGAGAGAGGGGGTCGAAAAGTGAGAGTGACTCGCCTAGAATCGGCGGGTTTTTGCGAGCGGCGCGCGTGTCCGGAGGCGAGTTTCTTCTGACAGTTACCTTGGACTCCTTAATTACTTCGCCCCGTTTTCTTGGGGCTCGGAGGCAGGCCGGCCAAGGTCCCGATCTTGGCCGCGGCCGCCGCGCCGCTGACCCGCTGCGGCGC
>NC_051407.1:32928496-32928636 GCF_015228065.2 Penaeus monodon
GTCTATGTATATTTGTACTTTTTTGTGGGTTTATTAATTGTGATCTTTCTGAATGGATTTTTATCTCGCACACTGGACACTCAAGTCGCGGCATCGGTTGTGGCTGTCTGATCCAGTGATTTGTTTGTATTTCAAATAGA
>NC_051407.1:32929358-32929645 GCF_015228065.2 Penaeus monodon
TAAGATGCAAAACGAGTTTGTTTTTTCTCTCTCTCTTTCTCTTTTGACCTGTCCTGCCCCCTCCCCCCTTGTCATCGTCTGCCCTGACGTCCCATTCAACTAGACGAATCGTGAAGTATTAATACAAGTCCATTGATTCTGGCGTCGGAATGTCGTAGCAGCGTGTGAATAATTTGCGGCGATTTGAATAATGCAGCCGAACTGCGAGAGCGAGCCGCGGGCAGTACTAAGAAAATCGTAGGTGAGAGACCAAGGAGAGAGCGAGGGCGGCTGTAGAAAGGATGCGC
>NC_051407.1:32929756-32929899 GCF_015228065.2 Penaeus monodon
TGCCTGGATCTGGCGGAGGCGAGGGTGCCAGCCGGGGTGCGGAGGACGGGGCTAACATCCGCGGCAGATGAGGCAATAACTTGGCCCCCAACGCGAAGGTTAGAGAGAGTGTACGTGCAGACACCTCGTTCCCTCGTTCCCTC
>NC_051407.1:32929978-32931400 GCF_015228065.2 Penaeus monodon
GCAGATCCTCCTCGTTGCTTTCTTTCAGTAGAATTACGAATCATTCCCTCCTTCTTGTTCTTGCCTCCTCGCCGTACTGGGCAACTCATGCTCCCTCCATTCGTCTTCTATGCAATATCATGGTTCACTGAGTCACTACGATCAAAACTTGTTTTCCTCCTCCTTTCCTCTTTTCCTGTCCTCCCCCCTCCCCTTGTCTCGTCTCCCGACGTCCCATTCACTGACGATCGTCCATTTATACCTCCATTGATTCTTGCGTCGTTAATTCTGTCCTAGCCTTCAATTTTGCGCCATTCTAAGCCCGAATCCATCCGGCCGTCGCATTGTACAATACATCATCTGAGTTAGATTCAAAGAGAGCAAGGCGGCTTACCAAGATTTGCCCGGAGGGGTGTCATTGCGACAGTGTGGTTTCCACTGGTGTGCATTTGCCACGGGGCGGAGGGAGTATTTCAGCGTAATTTCCACTGAGTATGCCAGTGGTCGAGTTTGCCACGGCGAGCAGGGTCCACGTGATTTCCGAGCTGTGCATTCCACGCGGCCATTGCCACATGTGTTCCCCACTGCGAGGTTTACGACGGTAGCCAGATCCCTTGTCTTTCCCCTGCTCATTTCCTCCACTGTGTCACTTTCCCACTGTGTCATCTTCCTCCACGTTGCCTTTCCCTACTGTCGCCCTTTCCACTGGTCCCCCTCCTCTTCCCACGGTTGCCATTTTCCATTGTCATTTCCCTCTTCTTCTCTTCCTCTCTCCCCACTTGTCATTTCCCACTGTGCCTTCCCTCGCTGCCTTCCTCCCCTTGTCTTTCCTCCACTTCATTCCCACGTCCATTTCCCCTGTTCTCCATTCCCCTGTGCTTCGTTCCTTCGTCCCTTCTTCCATTCTTCATTTCCCACTGCCTTCATTCCTCCTGTTCATTTCCCACGGGCCTTCCCTACAGTTGTCCATTACCCACTGCATTGTTCAAAAAGTCTGCAACCCCTGCATTACCCATTCATTTCCCGAGTGCATCTTTCCCACTGCGTCATTTCCCACTGTGTCATTTCCCACTGTGTCATTTCCCACGGTGCCATTTCCCACTGTGTCATTTCCCACAGGTGTCATTTCTCGTGCCATTCCTGATGCCGAGGTTCTCACGCCCGTCCCGATCCCTGCGGCTGGGTAGGCCTATCCCGTCGTCGGCGCGTCGCTTTAAGGGATCCAGCACTCGGACCAGAGAGTGCCATGGTGGTGCCGCTTTAATCGGGATAGCACAGTGCCGCTCTCGTGCTTTTTGCGTCACCACGGCAAGCTTTCAATGGGTTCGCCTCCCCCGCTCCCCCCGCCCCGTACCCCCAGCCCCCCTGCCGCGGTAATGACGGGGCGAAACTGAATTTATGTCTTTCATCTAAACCAGATTCAGTGGGCACGATACTGCATCA
>NC_051407.1:32931655-32931917 GCF_015228065.2 Penaeus monodon
CGTATCGCTAAAACTATCTCTTGGCCAGTCACCTCGGATCCTGAAAAGAGTCATAGCATATGATGACGACGATTATGACATAATTCTGGGCGACAAGAACCTCAAGGACACGGTCATCAACATCAAGGACTGGTCGATAACCTTCAGAAGCAGCAGCAAAGGCGACACTACACTGCCCTTCCTGAAAAACTGATCACTTTCCTGTCTTATGTTTATAAGTTAGTTGTTTGTATCATGTATTTGCTCATTAATAAATTAAAAT
>NC_051407.1:32933068-32933240 GCF_015228065.2 Penaeus monodon
GCACGTGCCAAACCCCTCGCTCAGTCGCCCACAGCCCGGGACCGGGACACCCACGCCCACACCTGTACCAGGACGCACTCGCCGCCTCTCACTTGCACGCATCACCTGCCCGATGCTGGTCCCAAGTGAAGGACGGGCGTTGGCGGACACTGACGTCGTGCGCGGGTCGTGG
>NC_051407.1:32933284-32933893 GCF_015228065.2 Penaeus monodon
GCCCTTTGGGAGAGGTGGCGAGGCGGCAGCGGCGGCGACTTCCCCCTCCGCTCTTTCCGTGCGTCTAAGTGCTGGTTGTGAAGGCGCGCCCGCGGTAACCGTGACGTTAAGAGATACTTCGGGGGAAGGTGGGCGTCGGGACCGGGGCGGGGGGTTGGGGTGGGAGGGAGGGGTGGGCAGGTGAAGGGGGTGAGGAGGTAGGGTGGGCAGGTGAAGGGGGTGAGGAGGTGGGTGGCAGGAAGGGGTAGAGGAGTGGGTGGCAGGTGAAGGGGGTGAGGAGGTGGGGTGGGCAGGTGAAGGGGGAGAGGAGGTGGGGTGGGCAGGTGAAGGGGGAGAGGAGGTGGGGTGGGTGTGAGGTGAAGGTAGGTGGGATTGGTGGGGGAGGGGAGGAGGTGGCGGAGGGATGGGATGGGCGCGGAGGTTGGGATTAGGCTCCGGGAGGAGTAAAAGGCGGGGTGTGGGGGCATGGGTAGGGGCGGCTCATGGGCCTCCCGACGGGGTGGGAGACGAAGATGGCGGGGGGGTCGCGGGGGCGTGGACGCTGGATTTTAGTGAGCATGTTTGTTGTCGTGGGCGGGAGAAGGGGCGTTGACGGCCTCCTTCGCGCTC
>NC_051407.1:32934505-32934993 GCF_015228065.2 Penaeus monodon
AGGATGATGTTGCTCGCACGTGCTGGGCGGCGATGGTGAATGGGTGGAGCCGGCGACGGTGGCGGGTATTGTGAAATGAAATGTCTTCTCGAAGTTGGGCGACCAGACTGAAGTTAAAAGGTTATTTAAAACTCGATTAGAAGAAAAAAGTATAGTTATTGATGAGGTCTCCGCCGCCGCTGTGATGGGGGTAGTAATCGAGTCCATAATCGAAACGAGGAACTCAAAGGGGTGTTTGTTTCACCGGGGAACGGGGAAGGTAGAAGCCATTATAAGGTGTTTGTAGTTTGTGTAACAGGTGATCAAGGGAGTTGAAATGCCGCAGTGAAAAGAACGGGTTAATTGTAATCGTGGTAATAAGTGGTAAGTGCGGCAGGCTAATGGCAGCGGCGCAAGAAAGTGGGATGACAGGTTAATAGTAGCGGTGTTAGCGAGGGTGTTAGCGCGGCGGCGGTCTAGGGAATTTGTTTTGGTAGCGATTATGGTAT
>NC_051407.1:32935093-32935354 GCF_015228065.2 Penaeus monodon
TCCTCGCTGGTGGAAGCCGTGGGTGGAGCGGTGGTAAGCCAAGTTCGATGAAGGGTTGGAGGGGGGAGGGGAGGAGGGTGCTGGGGTGGAAAAGACGTGGGGGGGGGGGGAGCTGTATGGGCGTCAGGTCTTGACTATTTGGGTCGACGTGTGTATGTGGTATACGTTATATTTAGCCCGAGAGAGCAGCTCCGGCGATTTGTTTACACCCGGAGCCAACAGCTGCCACAGCCTCTCCTCCCACCAGCCGAGCTCGCCTCC
>NC_051407.1:32935385-32935899 GCF_015228065.2 Penaeus monodon
ACCGGCCTCGGCTTGTCTGCAATCTCTACTCTGCTATCTAATCCTTGCCGCGTTGGCATGCTGTTTTGCAATCTCGGAATACTCCTGATTTAACAGCTGCTGCTCTTTGTTCCGCCGCCATGCTTCATCTACTGCAACGCGATAGAATGCTTTGCAGCCTTGATGACCTACCCCCCCGCGATAGGTCGGTGCCAGTCCTCCCGTTACATCCTCCGCCAGCCGCTGCCGTAATTACCCGCCGATGCGCGCCCTTCCTCCCCTCGTTGCACCGACAACGGGGATACGGCGCCCTGCCTCCCTGTTGCACCGGTTGCTCTTCCCGTGTTGCCGAGCTGCCGTTGCGGGCCGGCCCCCGCGCGGCACCCCTGTTCCCCGTGGTTAGTCGCCCTTCTTCGCCAAAAGCGTGAATCGCAATCGATCACTTCGCCGCTTCTGCTGTTGCTACGGCTCCCGAGATCACCCCGGCGTGCCCGCTCGCTCGCCCTGCCGTGAGGGCGCCGGCGACGACTGCTTT
>NC_051407.1:32935991-32936100 GCF_015228065.2 Penaeus monodon
ACAAATAACGTTTGGTTTATGTCACCAGTAATCGGTGCTGATACAGGTGTTCGCAAGTGCATTCACACGCAGAGTCGCACACCTGCATGTAGGCTGCGGGGCTGTCAGC
>NC_051407.1:32936443-32936685 GCF_015228065.2 Penaeus monodon
TTCCTTGGCACCGGAGGCTTGGCACCGCTCACGCATGATGTACACATGAACGAGTACACGTCGCCCCTCCCACTACACATGCAAGTACGAACGCACGGCCACGCTGGATGGCCGTCCCTCTCTGACACACGCAAGCACACAAACGGACAAAAATACTTACATAAACACATAAATCCAATTTCGACGAGGCCAGCAACACGGGCTCAGGCCAGTGATCCACCGACTATAACAGCAGTCGGAAT
>NC_051407.1:32936821-32937051 GCF_015228065.2 Penaeus monodon
GCACGGACGTATCTCCCCGCGCCTTCTAAAACACACAAACACTGGCACTCACGCACAAGCACTCACTCCCACTCCCTCGGTGTTCTGTACTCCGAGCTGAGTGAGGTTTTGTTATTTTGAGAGAGACGTCCGTGCCCTCTGTCATAGCAGCTTGACGTCTGGCAGGGGAGGTATTTTTAGGAGAAATCGTGTCGAGAAAAGGTTTTCCAAGGGCCGGTTATGCAAATTTG
>NC_051407.1:32937372-32937908 GCF_015228065.2 Penaeus monodon
TTCTCTTGTATTTTCATATAGTCATTGTATTTTTGTTTGATTTTCTTGAATTTTTGTTTACTGCATCTGTATATTTTGCAGAATTCTCTTGTATTTTGATTTAATTCCTTGCATTTTGGCTTATTCTTCTTCTATTAATGTATATGTATTTTGTCTTTTTTATTTGTTATGATTCTCTTGTATTTTTGTTTAATTTTGTTGTATTTTTGTTGAATTCTCTTGTACTTCAGTGACTACGTGCACGTGGAATGGGAAACCAACCCGACCACCAAATGAAAAGTCAAGTTTAAGCCTTCATTTGCGAGGGACTGAATCCGGGGCGTCGAGCTAAATCCTATTAGCCTTTCTTTTTTTCAATTTTTAGCCTTTTTTTTTGTCTCCCTTCATGAAATTCTTTTTATTTATAGACCTATCGTAATAGCATTTCACGGCTGCCTCTTTTTCCCCCCACTGCACAGCGGTTGACGGCGAAGCTCTGTAGCGACAGCAGAGTGAAACAAATGTGTCCTGTTTGTACGGTTGAGAAGGACGCGATA
>NC_051407.1:32938404-32938606 GCF_015228065.2 Penaeus monodon
AAAGGGGGGGGGGGGCAGACGGTAAGGCAGCAGTACCCCCCCCCCCGACCTCGCGGTGGCTGTTGGTGGGCTGCGCAAACAGCGGCGCCGCTGCTCACTGGTTCTGTGAAGCTGTGTTTAGACGCGGACGGTGGGTAGTGGGCGCGTTACACTGGCCGTCACGAGGTGCTTCCCACTCCTCTTCCTGCCTCTTGTTCTTGTT
>NC_051407.1:32938966-32940009 GCF_015228065.2 Penaeus monodon
GTCTTCCTTCTTCTGCTATGAGTATGCGGGGCATGGTATTAGGGCGTAGATAGCATTGGGCTAAATTTACACGTCTTTTGTTTATCAGTGGCCGAGGGTGAGGCTTTTGATGAGGAGCGCAATTATTTTTGTTGTTGTTGTCATTGTTCATTAAGGGCGCGTCTGGGATACCCATGGGCTGGTAAATACCCTTTCAATTCGGCGGGGCTTCATTGTGAACTGTATCTCTTCTACGTCCTTTCGACAGGTTTCCGATATCTGCCTAAAGCTGAAGTGCTGTTGAAATTCAGTTTTGTCTTGGTGTTACTAGGCTCGTGCAGGAGGAGGCACTGTAGGCCCTGGTGTAAAGTACGGCGAATGTATTTTATTTCTACTACAGTTTGCTTGCTAGACGCTTTTCGGTGCTTTTGTGGGGGAATAGTAATAGCTGACTAGGTATTCGATATTTTATGAGGAACGTGCGTTTAATACATTTATCTGCTAATTATAGGCCTACCGCATCCTTTAAAGTTTTATGGATAAGATTTTTTTTTATATTAGAGTTAGCCTGCTAGACCTGCTCCAGCGCTTTATGCTTGAGCTATTTCGGCTCTGTTTACGCGAGAAGAATAAACTCCATCTGCACCAGTAATGTTTACATGGAACTCCGCACGGGATTTAAGGTTTCATTTCAGGGAAGAATAACTGTGAGTGAGTAATATGGAACGTTATTCCATGTTATTCTATGTATGTAATTCTAGGTGTTGTATAAAAATACATTAGTATATAAATTACACCGTTAAGATAAGGCACAAAGCAAGTAAAATAACCACCCGCGCCTTGCTATGCAATCTCGCCCAGGAAGTCTACGGTTCGACACGCCCCATTTCACTTTCACGAGGAGTTAAAGCTGTTTGGCCGACTTTCCTGGAAGAAAAAACACCTAAGCTGATTACTTATGGAGACATTATTCATGAGAACATTCATGGGGTGAGGAAGGTGCTGTGCGTGTATGTGGCTCTAGCAAGGAAGTGAAATATTCCCCTGAAGAATGATAACGACGG
>NC_051407.1:32940478-32940902 GCF_015228065.2 Penaeus monodon
ACCATTATTTGATGTTATTAAGCGTTATCAGCTAGGTTATTAAGTAGTATTAACATATCTGCTTCCCAGTGAATGTTAAACGTTAATTGAAAACGTAGATTTATGCCACCTGTATAAATATCCATACGGAATAAAAGTCACTTTTACCCGGCGATCATTGTAAGGGACAGGTGTTCAGTGGCCAGCCGTGCAAAGTGGCCCCTGCCTTTGTGGACATCCAAAGCGGTGCCGCATTGGAGTGGAGGCATGCGAAGTGTGGTTTTGTGTACAGCTGATGATGCCATGTCCGTCTGTTTTGTTTGGGCATAGTCTTAAGTATGCCTGGTCTGTTCACGGGTTGCCAAGTCAAACATTGGCTCTGGGGTATTTTTTCGTGTATTTTAATTGGTGTCCCTTGGTATTTGCAGCTGAAGGCACGGTCTTG
>NC_051407.1:32941366-32941531 GCF_015228065.2 Penaeus monodon
GTTCTTGTTGCTGGGATTTTCAACACATTTAGAGGTTCGCAGAGTGAGAAAACAAAAAAGAATTAAGTAGATTCCACCTGTGGCACGGCCATGTCCCTCGCCTGGCACTCGCATCCTCGTGTTTTCCGTCTTTCTTGTCTTTGCCACATTTTCCTCTCTAACCCC
>NC_051407.1:32942063-32942254 GCF_015228065.2 Penaeus monodon
CCTCTCCTCTAATTCCCTCTTCCCCTCGCTCCCCCCTGCTCGCCGTAAGCCAGCGGTTCGGGAGTGCCAAGGAGACGGTCACGGCCTGACTCGCGGCCACGTGCAGAGGCGGGGCAGGGTGGTTGCCAGACAGGGCTTTTCTGGGCATTTTTTTGGCTCGAGGGGAGGAGGGGGCATGGACAGACCTTGGG
>NC_051407.1:32942286-32942520 GCF_015228065.2 Penaeus monodon
TGCATTTCTTCCTTGCGCTCTCTTTCGTGTCGGTTTCGTTACTACATTATTGTGTTCAGGAATGCACACGTGCGGTCTCTTGGCCAAAGTGATTTGCATTCGCTCTGCGACTAAGAAATCTCGTAGCTACATTTTTTTTTCTTAAATGCATGATTTTTTTATATTATTTTTGAGCGCAAGGTACGTTTTTTTTCCAAATTTAAGTTTTTTTTAATATTGATTTCCCCCCTAGAT
>NC_051407.1:32942545-32943461 GCF_015228065.2 Penaeus monodon
TGTTAATCGTAATTATGAATCGTATGTACACCTCTTTTATTTACTAGCTAGAACAAATTGGCTTATATGTGTAAATGTGACATTTACTTTCTTGCTAATAATAATAAACCTTCCAAAAGCGCACGATTTAGTGAACTTTTCCGCTCTCACGTTTTCAAGATCATTGTCAATGATTTCTATAGCGTATTTCTTATTATTTTTTTTATGCCATGTCTTTTACTTATTTTTATCTGTCGGTTATCCTTCCCTGTCCTCGCATACCTCGTCGCCGTTCACTGCCCTTCGTCCGTTCTCGTGGAAGTCGAGCGGAGTTCGCGCAGGTGCGCCTCGACGCGATCCGGTCGGCCGCCGCGAGAGCCGTTCGCTCGCTCGCCCGTCGGGAGTTGCGCCACGCTTGCGCAAGGCGGCCGCCAGCCTTCAGAAGGTCATGGGTAGTCGCTCGGGCCGCTGCGGGGGGAGGGGGGGAGGGGGGAGGGAGTGGGTGAAGGGGTAAAGGGGGGAGGGAAGGGGTGAAGGAGGAGGGGGGAGGGAAGGGGTGAAGAGGTGAAGGGGGGAGGAGGTGAGGGAAGGGGTGAGGGGGTGAGGGAAGGGGTGAAGGGGGGGAGGGGTAAGGGAGAGAGGAGCGAGGGGTTGAGAGAGGGAAGGGGTGATGGGGGGGAGGGGAAGGGAGAGGAGGGGGAAGGAGAGGGGGGAAGTGTGGCCCGGGCAGCGGTGTGTTGGGGGGGAGGGCGGGGTGTGGGGGGGGCAGACTGAGGTCATTGGGTGAGTCCGGCGCGATTCGGGCTCATTTGTTGGGCTTTGTTTCCATTGGAATGAAATTTATACGTGTTTCTTTTTTTCCATTTTGCTAATTATTTTCAATGATATTGAGTTTGTATGTTGCTGGTGCAATTTTTAATCGATATCCTCCTCCTCC
>NC_051407.1:32943834-32943925 GCF_015228065.2 Penaeus monodon
AGTTCCCTCTCCTGCCTATCTTCGGGGTATTAGCTGCGGCGTCCTTAATTAAGTAGGCCTTTGGTAAGGTCCTTTTGAGTTTTTTAAAAGA
>NC_051407.1:32943950-32944123 GCF_015228065.2 Penaeus monodon
CCATCTGATGTCTTGGTTTGGTGGCCTTTCCTCCGAGCGAATCCCGCCCGATTGCGCCATCCTTCACGCTTTAATAACGGGCGCCTTCCTTCAGCTCCGTCCTGATGCTGCTGCTCCTCATCTCCCGCCGGCCTCCTCTCCTGCTTCGTGTCTTATTCATCGCTGTTTACCCA
>NC_051407.1:32944424-32944585 GCF_015228065.2 Penaeus monodon
CCTTAACCCAACCCCCTCCCTTAGCCTTTCCCCTCCCTTAGCCTTTCCCCTTTCCCTTTTCCTTAATTATCGGCGTGCTTGTCTTTCTCGGCCTGATTCGGGATGTAAATTTACGCGAGATAGACTTTCTCGTCTTTTCATTATTGGAAAATCCGCAAAGG
>NC_051407.1:32944851-32945156 GCF_015228065.2 Penaeus monodon
AATGGCTGTTGACTGAAGCCTGATTCAACAAAAGGCGACAGAGGCGAGGGAAGAAGGAGAGAGAGCGTTGGCGAGAGCGTTAATGAGGCAAGAGGCGGCCCGGATGAAATAATGTTTTGTTTGATCTATAAATTACTGAAGACATAAAGCGGAAGGTTTGTTTATATGTATATATTTGCTCAGGCGTGGAAAGTCGAAGGGTCTGGACGTCGCGGGTCAGATGTGGCAGATATTGCTCACAGACGGCCTCTGTTGGCCAGAAAAAAGTCAAGGACAGATGAACGAGTTTGCAGATGCAAATGCAA
>NC_051407.1:32945954-32946356 GCF_015228065.2 Penaeus monodon
CGCTGTTCTTGTGAGTATGAATTAATTTGTGTTAAGATGATTAATGTTTGCCAACTTTAGCCGAGTTCATTTCCTCACGACGTTTCCTCTCTTTGCAGGTTGGTGTCGCGGCAGTTCGCGCGGCCTCCCGGCGGCGGACCTGGTGGTTCAACCTCTGTTTTATGGGCTACACTCATTTCTGTGTACGTTTAGGTATGTGCACATGTACGCGTTTGATCTCATGTGCTCTTTGATAACCCGCTAACAATTTTTCTCTAATTTGGCGTTAAATTTGGGCTCTGCTCAGCGCCACTGTCAAGAAGCATATTCATTTTTGTGACAATGAGTGCCAAGGCGGTTCCGGGGGAGAATCGTCATGTTCTGGGAGTGTTTGCGGAGTGCCATCGCCCAGGGTGTGGCTCA
>NC_051407.1:32946558-32947577 GCF_015228065.2 Penaeus monodon
AGGGCCGAGTTGGCTATCAAGCAGGTTCTTGGCTGTCAGAGGATATTAGTCGCAGCCCAGGTGCGCCGCGGGACCCTCTCCCTCCGTCGTTGGCAGCGAGGGCGAGGGAGGCGGAAGGAGCAAGAGGCATTGAGAGGGGAGGGGAGGAGATCGGACGAGAGATGGACGGAGAGAAGGCATGGGAGAGAGGGAGGCGAAAGGGGAGAAGAAGAAGAAAGGCGGAGGAGATGAATAAGGAAGCCAAGTGAAGAAGAAGGAAGGAGGGAGTAACGAGAAAGGTTCAGTGAACAGGGAGGGACCTAAAGGAAGAGAAGGCGACGGAGGGGAAACGAAGGCGAAACGCGGCAAAAAAGAGACGAAAAAGAGAAGAAAACGGAAAGTAAGCGCAGACGAAGAGAACGACAGTCAGCGAAAGAGGAGAAGGGAAGAGGGGAGGAGAAGGGAAGAGGGGAAGAGGGGAGGAGAGGGGAAGAGTGGAGGAGAGAGGAAGAGGGGAGGAGAGAGGAAGAGGGGAGGAGAGAGGAAGAGGGCCGGCGCGGCGACTGCGATGGGCCTTGTCGAGAATTGGATTAGGCAGCGAATTCCGAGTTGATAGTCATGGCGGTCGGCGGATTAATCTCGTTTTGTGGGTCACTTGACGGCTGAAGAATCGCTGCCGAATTGGGCGCGCGAGACGAGAGCTTCCCGCGCTGCGCTTCACGTCCGCTGCGCATGCAACCTGGCGGTCTTATTTACTCGTTTGTGTATTCATCTACATTCGTTGTTTTCGAGGTACCTAGTCGCGGGCTTCCTCCCTTGGGGTGTCCTGGGGGCAAAGTGTCCACGGCGGAAGGAAGATTAAGCGGTCGTCACTTAGCCCCGCTTATTAGATCAACGCAATTGTACTGCGGACGAATGTGCTCAGGAGATGGTATCGCGAGGCCATTGCTTCCACCTGGCGGCGACTTTGAGCAATTGGACTTGGAATTAACTGCTTCATTCCGGTTGTCTCTTCCTTTTTCCCCTCTTGCTCTTTGTAA
>NC_051407.1:32947958-32948469 GCF_015228065.2 Penaeus monodon
ATTCTGTCCCTCTCTGCTATTCTCCCTCTGTCTCTCCCCTCCGCCTCCAACTGCCTCTCCTCTCCTCCCTAGCTTCCTCTCCCTTCCTTTCTCCCTCCTTTCTATTTCTCCTATTTTCCACCCTATTTCTTTTTCAGCATTTTCCCCCTTTGTCCTTCCTTCTCCTTTCTCCTGCATCCCCCTCCCCATCCAGAATAAGATCCCTGCGTTGTCTCCCAATCGGCGTGGGAGTCACGGAGCGAGAGAGCGCCACCAGCAGATACATCTCCGGTGGCCGAGTCGGGTCCGTGACACTGACAACTTGGCAGCTTGATAACCACTGTCAACGCCGTCAAGCTGCCCTATAAGGTCGTAATGGCCCGGATTCAGATCAGCTGTTGACCGGAAAGCCTCAGAAGGCGTTGCGTGCGGGTCCGACCTTCGCTGCCCTCTTAAAGTGGGTCACTCGTTTGTGCCGCAAATTGCCGTTTGGGTGTGGAAACCTCGGGGGTTCCGCTCGTAGGTAGTGGAG
>NC_051407.1:32948949-32950520 GCF_015228065.2 Penaeus monodon
TAAGGCCAGAGTTGCACCAAGTTCACGCGGTCCCGAGAAGCCTCCTTTTAATTAGCTTTTGGCCTTCTTATGGCGCTTGAGTCAGAGCCAGACTCGCTATATGTCGCGGCGACTTTTCCCCTCCAGCCGCCTTTTTGTGGAGCGCATACGTCACCCCGCTCTTTAAAATAAACTTTTCCAATTTCATTTTGAGTTTCCACGACCTCTCTCAGGGACCAGCGATTCGCTCGGCTGGTCTGCAGCGACTACGGGCTTCTAGGTTTTACGGATGAAAGGGAGATTCGTACTTAATCAACAGCATCAGAGCTGTTAGCAATTGCAGAGGGCGATCCCTCGTTAGCAAGGAGATGAGGAACATTGCCACCATTTCTAATAAATGCACTGCAGTTTCACTGTTCCTCGCAAGTGCGACACCATATTGCGATTTTCTGTAAGGGGAGCGACACTCAATAAGTCCTATCCTGAAAGGAGAGTCGTACTCACGTAGATGTTGTCGCACTGTGGAGAGCATGTGAGGCGACCACGAAGAAGCCACAGAGGATCAGGGTGAGGACATCTTCCCTCTTGCATTCACCAGGACGCAAGAACGGTCCGCGCGTCAAGTCCAGGAGATGTACTACCAGAGACTCCGCGCCAGAATTACCTAATCCCCGCAGACGGCCAGAAATCGGACCATAAAGCATTAGCTCTCCAGACACGTCGCAGCGAACCACCTCGCCTCCTTCAGCCTCAGAATGCACAAGAAGTACCTGTGGCGACCTTACCAGTGCGGACTCTACCAGCGGTGTGCCTGTGTTCAGCTTCCATTAGGCATGAAGTTATATAGTGCCAGCCAAAGGCACGGCCACGCGGAGGGAATAACGTGCTTATCGCAGTGACGACACGTTCACAGATTTGTTTTCGCATGCGGTTGCAATTTAGAATTGCGTGCGGTCTGCCAGGCCTTTCAGGTTGTAGGCTGTACGTCAAGACTGCTGCGGTGGTATTATGTAAAAAACAAACAAACAAATGATGTAGCCAGACAGGGAAAATGTTGAATAATACATACTCCTTTTGACATCTGTAAGACGTACGTGTTAGATCTTATATTTACGTCAGTGACTCTTGCTTATGCAATCTTTTATCGATATGCTCTTCGTATGTTATAAACAAGACAGGGCAAGTGGGGCTTATCATGCCAGAGTAGGCGTGAATATCTTGTTAACGGTGATAGCGCCACGCCCGTAGGCCTGCTAGATTTCGTGTAAAGATTGTATATTCTGATACGTAGTATAATATGAAATAATTTCTGTTGGAAGTAAAAGTCCTAGACAGTTAAATATACTTATGCAATTCATTTGCTATTTTAGTTTGACTCTGCACTATGTGTGAGCAGTCTCTTCTGAACACTACTGTTCGTGCGCTTGTGGCGAGTCGATGCTCATTGATCTACGGCGTTGTAGCCACATCCCAGGACAACGCGGACGCTATCGTAGATTTATTGTCAACGTCAGAAGCGCTGCGCTTATTCACAAGGAGTGTTGTGCGAAAGCAAACCATCCGAGATTTGCAAAGCAACTAATCCTGTCGCT
>NC_051407.1:32950620-32950809 GCF_015228065.2 Penaeus monodon
CTTTCTCGCATTTCCCGCCTCCCCTGCTCTCGTTTTACCGCGGGTTTTTAGTCTCGTTTTTGCCTTGATCATTTCCCGCTTCATGCTCTCGTTAGCGTTAGCGTTCATATCTTCCTCTCTTCTCCGCCCAGGATGCCGTGGCGTGTTCTCTTTTGCTCCTCCTCTCCTCGCTCCTTTTTTCTCGGCCTT
>NC_051407.1:32950876-32950968 GCF_015228065.2 Penaeus monodon
TTGGGGGGGGAGGGGTGCGTGTGTGTAGGTGTGTGCCTTTGCTTTCTCCTTGATTCTGTCACTCGCTTTCTCACTCACGCACGCACTCATTT
>NC_051407.1:32951075-32951287 GCF_015228065.2 Penaeus monodon
GGCTCTCCATCTCTCTTTTACTCTCTCTCATTCCGATGCTCTTACTTTTCCCTCTCATCCCCCCGCGCCCCCTCCCCCCACACACAACTTTTCCCCCTGTCTCTCTCTCCTTCTCGAGATCAGCTTCCAAACCTTCTTTTTATTATTTATATTAAATTGCAGACGAAGAGGAGTGAAGAGAAAAGGAATAGCTATATTATATCTTGTAAATG
>NC_051407.1:32951344-32951466 GCF_015228065.2 Penaeus monodon
CCCTAGGACATGGTTACCCCAACATGTAAACGCTGATGTGCACCATCGTGTAGGCCCATCCGGAAGTGCGTGTCCAGAAATGGCCATAGCTCGCAGCTAGCTAGGTCGACCCGGGCTGTAGC
>NC_051407.1:32952016-32952130 GCF_015228065.2 Penaeus monodon
CCTAAATCGCGCGGAGATCGAGGTGATCATGCGGCATCCGATCTCGGAGGCGCAGATCTGTGAAAGGTGATTGATTTGCGACGGAGCTGAAGGGAGCACCTCCAACGCCCTCTG
>NC_051407.1:32952649-32953268 GCF_015228065.2 Penaeus monodon
ACTTCACATTTCTAAAATTCTCAGTAGTAACTGTTTGCACAGAGACTCCGGTTTATGCGCTTTATACCCGTCCCTTAAAATAACATTTCCCTTGCGGGTGTTGGGAAGGTGTGCCAAACGCGCCCTTAGATCAGTAATTGATTTTTCCCACGTATCTCATTATCTCTGGCATTATCTTCGTATGGCATATGTGTACGCGGGTGATAAGAATGTTAATAGAAGTGTGTGTGTGCTCTCCTCTCCCTCTCCTTCTTTCCCTCGCCTTTTCGTGTCTTTCTCTTCCCCTTCCTCTCCCCTTCTTCGTCCTTTTCCTTCTGCTCTTCGTCCTTTTCCTTCTGCTCTTCGTTCTTTTCCTCGACCCTCTTCTCTTTCTTCTCCTCCTCCTCCTTCTCTTTCTCCTTTTTTTTTCTTTTCTCTTTTCTCTTTCCCTCTTCCCCTTGCTCTTCCTCTTCCTTCTCCTTCCCCCTCCCTCTCCTTCCCTTCTCTCTCCCTCTCCTTTTCCTTCCTCTCCCTCTCTCTCCTCCCTCTCCTCCCCCTCCTCTCTCCCTCTCCCACTCCTCCCTCTCCCCCCCCCCCCTCTCCTGCTCCCACTTCTACTTCTACTCCTGCTTCTAGCACT
>NC_051407.1:32953373-32953484 GCF_015228065.2 Penaeus monodon
ACAAATCCTAATAGATTGCCGCGATGCTCTCCTGTCTTGCCAGCCCGAGCGCGGCGGGTGTGTGCACTTGTAAATGGAGTCTTGGAGGCCAAGGAAAAACACACGCACACG
>NC_051407.1:32953799-32954105 GCF_015228065.2 Penaeus monodon
TCCCGCTTGAGCCTCGCCCTGAACCCAAGCAGCTCGCGCCTCCAGAGGTGTGCGTTGGCGAGGGTCGCGT
Organism: Penaeus monodon; assembly: GCF_015228065.2. Taxonomy (NCBI): domain Eukaryota; kingdom Metazoa; phylum Arthropoda; class Malacostraca; order Decapoda; family Penaeidae; genus Penaeus; species Penaeus monodon. Next base: position 32,953,870 of record NC_051407.1, read on the forward strand.
TTCAGCCGCGGCTTCGACCCCTGCAGGCTTTGGTCGCGCGTGTCGGTGGCTCGGACGCTTCTCCAGGAGTCGGCGGATTGTCTCGGGAGGAGTGATTCTATTTCGGAGCTTTGGGGGGACGGTTCGTTTGATAATTATTGGAGAAAAAAATGGCAGAGCGAAATGTGGTTCATGGGAAGGAGGCGGAGGACGGGACAGTCTGTAGAATTATTTTGCTGTGTCCTGAGCCTTCGTAT
>NC_051407.1:32954362-32954727 GCF_015228065.2 Penaeus monodon
ACGGAAGGCATAGGCATTGATCAGCATAGCGACTGTATGTCGTATATGTATATTCCGAATTTGTTTTCACGTCTCTCGGCCTTTTTTTCATTATTCTCGCGATACTGGCGAACGTAGACCCTTCTTTGTTTACGCGTGACGTCACGGGCGGCCTCAACCCTGCCTTGGAGGAGAGCTCGGGTGTCTTGAAACGGGAGTCAAGCGATCTCAAGATACTCGATCAAGATATCTTCGCTCGAACGCTTGTGAACGAGTCGACGCCAGATATCTTGTAAAGTGACGCTGGCTATAACACTTTCTAGATCATTAGGCAGAACGCTTATAAGGAGCTCTGTAAAAAGGGCCAAGAAGGGAAATAAATATTT
>NC_051407.1:32954779-32954905 GCF_015228065.2 Penaeus monodon
GCGTGCATACTCGGGACCTTGGTTGAGTTTGCGTCTCCTTTGTGCTTGATAATATAGCATCTTACGTGTACGTGAAGGTTATGTGCATCATCCGACCCGTGTGTGTACTCCCCCCCCCCCGTACAC
>NC_051407.1:32954958-32955165 GCF_015228065.2 Penaeus monodon
CTCGCCTGGCCAAGTGTGGGGCAGCAACAGGACGAGGCTCCTTTTGCGCGGATGAATAATCACGATCCATCAAAGGGCGTGCATTATTTGGTGCTCGCGGCCCTCAATGGCAGCCGCGAGGATCGATAATCCAATCCTGTACTTTCTCATGGGCGCGTCCTCCCAGGGATGGAATATTAGTATTGTACATAGGGCCTCGACTTGCGC
>NC_051407.1:32955922-32956093 GCF_015228065.2 Penaeus monodon
GGGTAGCCCCATCACTAACTGTAATCCAAACCTTTTCAATTTTTTATGTTCCTTATCTTCCTGTTTTTGTCTTTATTCTTCTATATTTCTACGCTTCTTGCATTGCCGATTCCGAAAAGGCTCAAAGAGACGCCCAACTTCGCTGCCAGTGGATTCCGTAGTGCTTTCTCA
>NC_051407.1:32956142-32956300 GCF_015228065.2 Penaeus monodon
GCCTTTCGCTCGCTCTCCCTCTTCGTCGGTCTCATTTGGGAGTCATTGTCACGTTTCGTCAGTTTATTTCTGAGAGGAACTAATTTGCATTTTAATGATGAGGCAGCGAAAATATCCCGCGTTTCAGCGGGGCTTTCGGGCTCTGGGTCAGAGGAGGA
>NC_051407.1:32957250-32957364 GCF_015228065.2 Penaeus monodon
TTCGTCGGCCGCCTGGAACGTCCCCGCTGCGAGAGGCCTTGGCGGTTCGTGTGCGGCGGTTCGTGTGCGGCGCCGTTCCTCCGCCGCGGTTCGTGTGCGGCGCCGCGCCTCCGT
>NC_051407.1:32957386-32957648 GCF_015228065.2 Penaeus monodon
CGTCGCGCAGGATCTCGGCCGCGGCTTCGTTGCCTCGCGAGGAGCCTCCTGTTGACATTGCGTGCGGGCCGTGTGTCTGCCCGGGCTAATTGGGACCCCGCTTGCTTTAATTAGCTTCCAAGTTGGGCCGCCTAATTATTCTTGTGGCTGCCGGGGATGGTTGGTTCTGACTTGCTGCTTGCTTTTTGGATTACGAGAGGTTATTCGAATGGGTGTTTTGTTTTTAATTATTTGATTCTTGCCTCGTGTTTCTTTCCTCCAT
>NC_051407.1:32957833-32958164 GCF_015228065.2 Penaeus monodon
GCCCTTCCCCTCCAATCCCCTTTTCCCTTTCCCTCCAACCTCCCTCGCCCTTCCCTTCCCACCCTACCTTTATCTCCCGCCCCTCCCCCTCCCTCCCAGCGCCTCCTCCCGAGGTCTTTAGCCGCGTGTTCGCAACGTTGCCCTGATGCATGTTGAGTGCATGACCCGCATCGCTTCTTGGCGCCTCAATACCGGGCGGGGGCGAGAGTGCATGACTGTCGGGAGCGCGACGTCAGGGGAGGAAGGTCAGGCAAATCAGGCACGGTGTTTGTAGGGATTATTGTTTGTGGGGTGGGGGGCAGGGTATGGGGTAGGTCGTAGCCTCTTGTTA
>NC_051407.1:32958394-32958586 GCF_015228065.2 Penaeus monodon
AATTAGTGGTCTTGAATTTACGGAGAACGAAAGCAGTGAGACGAGCAAGGGAAGAGGCAGAAGGAGAGACGTGCAACCGCTGCAGCAAAGTAGCTCTTTAGCAATGCAGGAACAAAGGCACGGGGATGAAACAACAGCCGCGGATGCAATGGGATAAAAGGAAGGCAGTAAGGGAGCCACGAAAAGGGATGC
>NC_051407.1:32958621-32959120 GCF_015228065.2 Penaeus monodon
GCCTTTTTTCCGGCCTTCGATACTCTTTATTTAACAGAAACCATGGATCTTTTTAAGGCTTTTCTGTGACCAGACGGCCATCGCTTTTGATATGTTTTTGGTGTATGATCGCGCGTACACGCACACGCGCTCGCTCGCTCACTTTTTTTTCGATATTTCTTTATTAATTTCGTTCGCATTTGATTGGCATTTTCGCTGGTTATGATTATAAATCATTAACTGTATTAAATTTAGTTGCCTCCAAAAGATCAGCGGAGTTCAACTTTGATGCTCTCAAACGTCAAAGAACTTTCCAATTTGGGATTTCATTATTTTTTTCTCTTTTTTTGGCAAGTTTTTTTTTTTATCAGTCTGGGAACTTGATGTGGAAACGTTGATGATTTTGTGAGTTTATTTAGTATACGTTCCATCGTCCCTAATTTGCGATATTTATGAGCCGATCATAACATGTTTAAAGTTTTTGGGTTTTTCTCTCTCGGTTATACATTTTTTATTCCCC
>NC_051407.1:32959491-32960067 GCF_015228065.2 Penaeus monodon
AAAAAAAAAAGGGGGGCCCCCGGGGGGGAAAAAAAGGGGGGGGGCCCGGAAAAGGGGGGGCGGAAAAGGGGGGGGAAAAAAAAAAACCCCGGCCCGGGGAAAAAAAGGGGGGCCCGGGTTTTAAAAAGGGGGGAACCCAAAAATTTTTTTTTTTTTGGGGGGGAAAAAAGGGGGCCCCCCCCCTTTAAATTTTTTTTGGGGGGGGATTTTTTAATTTTTTTAAAGGGGTTTCCTTTTTTTTTTTTTCAAAAAACCCTTTTAAAACCCCCCCCGGGGGATTTTTTTTTCAAAATTTTTTTTTTTTTCCCTTTATTTTCTTTTTTTTTTTTTTTAAAATTTTTTGGTTTTTGGGGGAAAAAAGGGGGGTTTTTTTTTTTTAAAAAATTTTTTAATTTGGGGTTTTTTTTTTCCTTTTTTTTTTTTTTTTTTTTCCTTTTGGGAAATTTTTTTTTTTTTTAAAAAGGGGGGGAAAAAGGGGAAAAGGGGGGAAAATGGGGAAAAAAAAATTTTGGGAAAATTTTTTTTTTTTTAAATTTTTAAAAAAAAAAAAAAGGGGGGGAAAAGAAAAGGGGGAAA
>NC_051407.1:32960190-32960260 GCF_015228065.2 Penaeus monodon
AAAGGGGGGAAACAGAAAAGGGGGGTTTTTTTTAAAAAAAAAAAGGGGGGGGGGAGAAGAAAGAAAGGGG
>NC_051407.1:32960625-32960920 GCF_015228065.2 Penaeus monodon
AAAAAAAATTTTTTGGGGGGGGGGAAAAAAAAAGGGGGTTTTTTTTTAAAAAAATTTTTTTGGGGGGGGGGGTTTTATTTAAAAAGGAAAAAATTTTTTTTTTTTTGGGGCCCCCCCTTTTTTTGTTTTTTGGGGGGGGGGATTTTTTTAAAAAAAAAAAAAATTTTTTTTTTTTTTTTAAAAAAATTTTTTAAAAAAAAAGGTTTTTTGGGGGGGGGTTTTTCAAAAAAATTTAAAAAAACGGGGGGAAAAGGGGGAAAAAACCCAAAAAAAGAGGAAATTAAAAAAGGAAAAA
>NC_051407.1:32961088-32961366 GCF_015228065.2 Penaeus monodon
CCCCCCCCGGGGGGGGGGAAAAAAAAAAAAAAGGGGGGGGGGGAAAAAGGGGGGGGGGGGCCAAAAAAAAAAGGGGAAAAAGGGGGTTTGGGGGGTTTGGGGGGGGGGGAAAAGGGGGGGTTTTTTTGGTTTTTTGGGGAAAAATGGGGGGGTTTTTGGGTTTTTGGGGGTTTTGGGGGGTTTTTTTGGGGGGGGGGGGTTTTTTGGTTTGGGGGGGGGGGTTTTTTTTTGGGTTTTTTTTTTGGGGGGGTGTGTGTGTTGTTTTTTGTGGGGGGGGG
>NC_051407.1:32961642-32961868 GCF_015228065.2 Penaeus monodon
AGCAGGAAGAGAGGACTGCTGTCCGACCGTGTGCTGGCGATTTACGAGTTCACTTCAGCTGTCCAAGAAGCAGAACTTCAGAATAGCATTAGTGCGCACTCTACGGCCGCGCGGGAGCCTTGCCCTGACCTTTCCCCGGACTTCGCAGCGCCGAATAAAGAACAAAAGCCGTAAAAAAATGGAGACTCGTTTAGCTTGGGCAACGGATCGGGTCGGGGGGGGGGTA
>NC_051407.1:32962169-32962477 GCF_015228065.2 Penaeus monodon
GTATGAACACGGACTCTTACGAGTATATGCGAGTTAGCCAAGTGTCCCTCTGCAAGTTGATGTTCATTGAGCGTTTTTCCTTTGTTTTCCTCGCCGCGGCGGGCGTGTGCGTGAGTGCGGCACCGGCTCTGCGATGTATCACTTCCTCAAATGACGAAATTAACTTACGATATAATCACACCGTATCGTGAATTTTGCATGTCCTTTTGATGTACTGCAATTACTTCGTATTTAGCATGATTGAGGCAGATTAACAACGAACACGAACCGCTCGCTTATGGTAATGCTTCTGAGAAAGGCTAGTGGTG
>NC_051407.1:32962535-32962786 GCF_015228065.2 Penaeus monodon
ACGGTTGGGAGTGCTCTTTTGTCGTGGTTATCATGGCAGCTGTTGTGCATTATTTGCCGTTTTTGTTCTTGTTTTTTGAGGGAGTGGAAGTTTTTTTTTTCATTCTTTTAATTAAGCGGGGGTTGTTATTTTCATGGCCGTCAAGCCTCGCCTTTACCTCAGCCGCAATCATTATCCTCATTGCCCTAATTCCCGTAGTTGCTTCCACCGCCTCCACCTGCTCTTACCTCCCCCCCCCCTTTTCCTCACCC
>NC_051407.1:32963046-32963419 GCF_015228065.2 Penaeus monodon
ACGAAGTGAACTCCAGGAAGTCTTCCTCTCGCGCCATGCAGTGGGTCCTGCCTCCCCTGCCCCCCCTGCCCCTCCTGCCGCCCCGCCCCTCCTGCCTCCCCTGCCCCCCCTGCCCCTCCTGCCCCCCCTGCCCTCCTGCCCCTCCTGCCCCACCGCCCCGCCCTCCCCCTGGGCCGCCGAAGGAGACGGATGGACGGAGGACGTGGCGGCTCGGCGGCGTGCGGGCGGAGGCAAGGGGTTGTCGCCCCGGGAGCAGACGGGAGACGGAGGGGCGCGCGGCCGCCGTCGGATCGGCTTTGGCCGGATTAAAAACGGGGGCATTCGGGGGAAGGAGACGCCTCCGAGTTTGCGAAGGAGGTCGCCTTGTCTTACT
>NC_051407.1:32963452-32963741 GCF_015228065.2 Penaeus monodon
TCCAGCGGAAGGGCGAGCATGCTGTGTTGTGCTTGCCTTTGGTTATTCTTAGATTTGCGTTTCTTGTGGTTTGTCCGGGTCTTCCTCGCCAGGTCCTCCTCTGCGGCGGAACTTTTCGCTTTGAACAAAACTCGTGACGCGAAGTGAGCCTGACCCGAGGCGAAATTTTCGGGCTTTGAGTTTCGACATGAAAAGCTGGACTCAAAGTTGGCGTGCGTGTCCGGGCATGAAGTTTTTGAATGGGTCATTGTCATTTTTTCCTCAAAATATGAAAAGCGGGAAAGGAAAG
>NC_051407.1:32963970-32964308 GCF_015228065.2 Penaeus monodon
GCGACGTTTCCTTGCGCTGGAGTGACTCTCTATTGACGAGACCCCCCCCCCCATGGTTGTCGAATCACATCAGCGTTAGGTCGGCTTACGAGGTTGAGTTTTGCGGTAATTGAGATCAGTGGACGAGAGAAGGAGAAGGATAGGAAGGGGGGTGATCGGTCTGTGCTAGGCCTATAGGATTGCGGGGTGAGGTCTCCAGGCCAAAGCGAGGGTCACAGCCGAGATCGAAGGATTTTGTCGGGCGGCGTCGGGACCGGCTTTGATTAGGACTCGATGGTGATATATCGAGAGGGAAAGTCCTTCGGTATCGCGCTTGTGTCATTATGGTCCCGGGGGGA
>NC_051407.1:32964408-32964906 GCF_015228065.2 Penaeus monodon
TTTATTAAGATAAAGATAGAAAGAGGAAGAGGAAACAAACAGCAGATTAATTTTTCCTGTTTGCCTTAGGTATACGTGCGTTGAACCAGTCATAGCAGATATCAGATACTAATATTTTTACACACACACACGCACACGCATATATTTATATAGCGTTTTTGTGTAATGTTTTTAATTCCCGCAAGCTTTCCTTTCCCTGTTTTAACATTTCCCAAATCAAAAACTGTCATCAAAAAAACCGCACGAATTATACCCCGAACGGATGTATTTCCGCGGCGCTGTGTTGCGTGGCAGTCCCGTTAATCGTATGAATGTGGATTCGAACTTTGCGGGAATGGATTTAATTCATTCATAATTTATGGACAGAAATGACGGAATTTCATGCTTCGATTCCTTCATCGCAGCCGGCATAAAATGCAATCAGACTCACCCTTTCGAGAACGTATTTGGTCAATTTGAATATCTGGGTACGTTTTCATGGACTCTCAGCTGATACCA
>NC_051407.1:32965143-32965212 GCF_015228065.2 Penaeus monodon
TATGTTACAGTAGCATTAGCATCAGAAGGAAATTAGGAAGCCAAGGCAGTCCAACTGATCGGCCTATCA
>NC_051407.1:32965265-32965871 GCF_015228065.2 Penaeus monodon
GATCAATTTCCAGTATTCCCGAAGAGCGTAGTTACTTCCTGGTTGCAGAAGTGTGGTTGACAAATAGACGACTTTTGTTGTTGCTATTATTATTGACGGTTAAAAATTGATTCAATCTATTTCACTGATTCTCTTTATTTCTGATTGTCGGGGCGATTGAGAGACCAAGCTCTGCCGGTAGTTGATCCCTATCGGTTGCCTATAGTTCGTCAGACGAGGCGGGAAACCCAATTACTGCAGGATTACCCGTTAACTTGATATGCGCGGACTGGGGGCTCGTCTGGCGTCGTACTGGGGCTCGGGTTTCTGCCCAGGACGCTGGCTCTCCTCCAACGCCGTGGCCAGCGCGGGTTTGCAGGCGTCACGGCATGGTTCTCCACAGTCGAAAGAATGCCCTCAGGACGCCTGGACCTCCCCCACCAGCGCGTTTCCTTGGTGCCCCAACGCGCGAACTCAAGTATGGAAGGCTTTTGCAAGTCGGAGGGCATGAAGACGGGGCACAAAGAGGCTCAAGACCGACGTCCGAGTTGAACCTCATGCCCTTCTGGACCCACACTTTCTTCGCCGGAAGATGAGACCGTCTTGATCGTCACGACTTCAGCGAAG
>NC_051407.1:32966098-32966221 GCF_015228065.2 Penaeus monodon
GCAACGCTGTGACTCCCCCCCAAATCCTAATCCCGCATAGTAGGATTAGGATGCACTTCACACGGGTAGGCTTCGACTGAGCCTCCTTGTTTGTCCTTCGCGAGCGTGGATGTCTTTACCTTT
>NC_051407.1:32966383-32966937 GCF_015228065.2 Penaeus monodon
CATTTTTGTCAGAGAATGGTGTTGTGTTGGTGTAAATTGAATCCCATCGACCCAGGGGCCTTATTTAGGATTTGCAGCAGCCCGTTTGCTTTTTTTAAAAGGAAAAAAAGACCGAAATACCGCCCCGTTTGCTTTGAGATGCTGGAGTAAATCTTAAACATCTCGGACTCAGGGCTCGGCGATGCGACTCCGGTTCTGGCTTGAGCTGTAACGTACGAAGGCCGGGGAAGGCGAGTGATAAAAAAAATGGAGGAATTGAAATAAATGGAAGAAGAAGAAGAAAAGGATAGATCGTTAAACAAATAGATAAAGGAGAGGCAGTGATTTTGGGATGTCTCTCACGCTGCCTTGATTAGACGGTATCGCTTCCGCCACATTTCGTCCTTTTAATTGCCGAGGTTTGGACTCGACGTGAGAGGCGGAGGACTCCTCGCGGCTTCGGCTGGAAATGACCACGAATTCGCCTTCTCTATCTCATTGCTTAATCCGGACTTGAGATATGTTGTCTGTGGTTCGTTCTGTCCGTCTGTCCGTATATCTGCCACCCCCCCCCT
>NC_051407.1:32967020-32967801 GCF_015228065.2 Penaeus monodon
CATCCCTCCATCTCTCTCCCTCCTTCCCTCCCCCCGTTCCCTGTTCTTCTCCCTCCTTCCCTTCCTCTTCCCCGCTCTCCTCTCCCCTCCTCCATTCCCTACTCCTCTCCCTCCTTCCTTCCCCCTTCATTTGCTATTCCTCTCCCTCCTTCCTTCCCCCTTCATTTCATATTCCTCTCCCTTAATTCCCTGTTCCTCCCCCTCCTCCCCTCCCTCTCCCCCTCTCCTCTCCCCTCTTCCCTTCTCTTTTCCCCTTCCTCCTTCCCTCTCTCCTCTCCCCTCTTCCTCTCCATCATCCTCGCTGCCTTCCTCATTTCCGGCCATTCCGCAGCCCGGCGCGTGGGGCGTCGACACCCTCTCATTTACCTCGTTAAAACGGCCCCGATACGAGATCATTTGGCTCTTGCGGCTGCCGTGGCCCCGCGTGGAGAGGTGGCCATGGCCCTGCGACTCCCGGGCGGCCCTTCGCGTGACCTATCGCCTGGCCCTTGGCTTGGTGAGGGCCCGGCTGGAGATGAGGTGCACCTGTGCTACGGGCGTGATGACGTCACAAGCTTGAGTCTTCTTCATCTCCGTAATTTGTTCCGAAGGTTACTCTCTTTTGCCAGCTGTGCAAAGAGGAAATTCCCAATCAGCGCGAATTAGGGCGTTATATATAAAAAAAAGAGGAAGAGAAAAATAATAGTAGTGGTGACCTGCGTTCGTGGTTGTCCGAGCGTCCGTGTGAGGGCCGCGCCACTCGGGTAGTTTGCTCTTGTGATGGAGGGGGAGCCAGAGTGCG
>NC_051407.1:32968428-32968572 GCF_015228065.2 Penaeus monodon
GCTTATGTTCTCCCACTTCATCCGGCGCGTGGGTGTCCCCTGAGGTGCTCCTGGTAAGGCGATCTCATCCGAATACGGAACGAGCGTTTGTATTTATTAGATTGTTGTTTCTCTCCACTTCTTTCGTCCTGTGTTTTTGCCTTC
>NC_051407.1:32969521-32970356 GCF_015228065.2 Penaeus monodon
GTTTGTAAGGCATTTGCTCTAAGGGGGTGAAGGTTGGGCCGAGGTCGATCCGGCCGTCCGATGATAATGAAGTGGATGTTGACTCGCCTCTCGAGCGAAGCTTCCCTTGGCAGACGAACAAATGCTCATTTTCATCGGAATGACCGTGGCGCATTTAAGGGATGAGACCGACCCAAGTTACGGGGGAAACGAGGGAGAGAAAATGGACCGCAAGCAAACTCGGATATTGTCCTGGGCTTTCTCCACGGCCTGTTTGTAATTATTATTATTTTTTTCATTCATTTGTGAAAGTGAAAGGACGGCCCGAGGGAGAAAGCGAAATTATTTCACCTATTTTGGCGTTGTCATTGTGTTCTAACTTATCCTTGCACGTTTCTGGTGTTTCATTCTGTTTCAAATTCAAAACATGTGCGAGGATACAGTAGTTCAAGGTATGTAATCAAAGGAATTTAGTTATTTAGAAATACATAGGTGAGGCAGTCTGTTTGTTATAGTATTAAAAACGGACGTAAAAGGTAATAATTGTGCTTATAAAGTTTCATCTTGAATTAATTCCTCTTATTCACTGTGATATAATTTGCATTGGAATAGCATCGCGGATAGATATTGATATTACTTGTTCCTTAAAAAGATACATGTGATATTTTTATACAGCCGGAACTATTTTGTCAGATTAAAATATTTCTCGTGTATTCCACTCTCTACATTATTCACCCGAGTTGCGACTTTGCTTCTATTTCTGTGCCTGTTTAGTTATGTACGTGTTTTTTTTTATACAGTAATACATTATTTACGCATGGCGATGCTTACATGACTTAGAAATCTTATTCGAATT
>NC_051407.1:32970558-32971218 GCF_015228065.2 Penaeus monodon
CCAGCGGGGTCGTTCCGCGCCGACAGCCTCCGGTTTCATTGTCCGCTGCGGCCGGACGAGATTCGCAATGGCTGCACACGAGGCTGTTTGCCCTGGCTCTATGCACTATTATTTTGCTTCGGGTAAAATGCCGTTTATAATTTGCGTCATTTACTGCGGGAATGAATTTCATTAGTAGCGCCATTATGCGATGTTCATGGCCTGGATTTCTTTATTCTTTTCATTATGCATGGATGGAATAATGGCCATCCTGTTGCAACGGGGAAATATGTTCCTGTTCAGAATGAGGGCTCGGGGTGTGGTTGCCCTCGGAATATGTTTATATCTTTTGTTTATTTATCGAATCGTAGAAATGCCTTTGTAAAGAGCCTTTAGGTCGTAGATCTGTATTTTTCTCCTCTTTCTCCTTGTTTTTTTTTAAGATCAGTCATGTAAATCCCCGAGCTGTATGTATAAACAGCCTTCCTGCATGTAACCTTGTTAAGAAAGGAGAAAAGTACTGACCGCGATCCACACGCAGGTGTAGGACGGGCAGCGCGTGTCGATCCGCGTAGAGTATTGATCGCGGCGCCTTCATTCACGGCCCGCTCGTGTCGTAGGTCGGGGAGACTCATGGAGGAAGAGCTCATGGGGGCCGCTCATGACTCCTGGGTTAGGGCG
>NC_051407.1:32971471-32971775 GCF_015228065.2 Penaeus monodon
GACTTCCGGACGGCGCGGAGGGCGGAGGGCTTCCTCGAGGCATGCGGGGGGGGGGGGGCGTTCTCGGACGGTTCGCCGAAGGCCAAGAATGCTCCCGTGCCCGACGACCTTGACGACCCGTGACAAGGCGTCTTTGTGCCTCCCGAGGGCGAGCGCCGTACGGGGGGGGGGGGGGGGCGCTCGCGCTGTCCCCGAGAAGGTTTCAATTTGGCTCATTTTCCTCTGCTTTGCTGGAGTTTGCGGAGGGAGAGGGAATCGGTTTGTGTGGCAAGGGAAATTTATACTTGGATGTATACATACATAC
>NC_051407.1:32972358-32972972 GCF_015228065.2 Penaeus monodon
TCAGAGAGGCCAGCGTTGCCTCTTAACGAAGTGGGAGAGCGCGCCCTTAACGCGTCGTAAAGCGCCGAGCCGACCTCTTCCTCAGGTCCCCTTGCGCGGCGGATGCAAATGAGGGCACGAAATGATGCAAGGCGAGGGAGGCTTTACACCGAGGAGGAGCTTTACATCTGTTTGTTTATGGAGATGCGCCTCGCCCCCCGAGAGAGGGCCGTGGGCTCGAGGGCGGCCGAGGTGGGCGTCGGCCAGACTTCGCTGTTTATAAACACCTTTTACTCCTGAATGATTTGTCTCCGGCGCTCGGTAATATTTGGCGGACGTCATGGCGATTGAAATTCAGATGCGGTTGGTTCCGGTGCAAATGAAACGCCGCCCCGGGGATTCATGTAAATGCGTGCAGGGGACGACTGTGTGGGCGCCGCCCAGATTGCCTCCGTCACAATGGGCTTCTGGCGAATATTGGAGCAGGCGTTCGTGCAGCTTCAACCAATGGGCGCAGTTTATGCGGATATTGGATTCATACATGTTGCTTCCAGCGTTGCAGACTGGGCCGTGCGGTTGATTATGTTGCGCAAGGGAATGTCATGTGTACCATGGCTTTATGCCTTGGGGAGGGC
>NC_051407.1:32973180-32975077 GCF_015228065.2 Penaeus monodon
GAGCCTTCGGCGAGTCGGGTCGTAAAGCGATTCGCCGAAGCACCTGCAGCAGCCGCCCGACCTGCTCAGCGGCTAAACCTCGGCCGGGAACGCCATGGCAACAGGGAACGGCAACGGGGAATGGCAGTAAATCCGCGCAAGACAGCCAGTTGCGTTGAAAATCCCAGAAATAAGCCAGGAATAGATTTTTCCCCGAAGATAGATAAACACTCGTCGCCACTCGCCGAGGAGAGGCGGGGCTGTGGGTGAGGGCGGGGTGAGCGCATTTACACGCCTCTCCATCTTCGTGCCGAGCAGTTAATTCGGTGAAGGCGGTCGCCGCTCTCGTGTGAATCCCCTGATGAATATGAATACCTCATCTAAGGCAGGAATAAGTGCCGAAAACTCCTCAGAAGGAAGGTACGCGCGCCGAACGTGGCGACCAACGCCAGCCGCAGCCAGTGCCCAATTTGGGGCAAGCAGCGCCCGAATGCAGAGAGTGTGGCTGGCTGAATGATTGGCAGGTAGACAGAAGAGGTGACTAGTTGGTTGCCTGATTGATTGGAAGGCTGTGGCAAGGAGGCTAGCGGGGGAGGGGGAGGGTAAAAGAAAGGTATAGACAGAAAGGCTAGACATCTGACAGACACGCAGCAAAAAGGCAAGACAAATAGGCAGACATTGACACACAGACAAACAACTGATCGACACAGCGAGAGGGCAGACCTTAAACAAACAGACAGAACAACAGCAAAATCGACAAAAAAAAAAAAAACACAGACACACAGTTGGCAAATAACGCAACGAGAACGCAGGAGGCGCGTAAACAGCTTCGTGTGCCGAGCCCTGCAGGTTGCTCCTGGATGGCAGTGGGACGAGCGGCGGACGAGGTCGTGCTTCCGCCAGACGCTCTGGGATACGACGCTGGGACTCAGGGCTCTCGCGTGGCAGTGTGAGGATGGCGCAGGGACGGTCTCTCCTTCCTTTGCACATTGACACCATGGGCATTGCGCAGCGGCACTCAAACCTATCCTTCCTTTGCACAATTGCATTAGAGGGATTAGGCTGTGGGACTCAGCCTATCGTTCCTTTGTATTGTGACACTGTAAAGGTTTTGCACAATTGCAATTTAAGATCGATTGGACAAGGGCACTCTTCTGTGTATGGTGGCAGTATACGGACTGCAGTGTCACTCAACGTATCCTTCCCTTACACAGTCACTGTCTAAGGATTGCATAGCCCCTTAGTAACGTTTTGAAAATCATCGCTTACCCAGTGACCCTTCCCCCGCCCTCCTCCATGAACATTCCGCAGGTTGAGGAGCAACTGCCGTAGCAGCTGGCGGCTGTCCGCGGCAGCTGGTTCTCCCGTGCATGGGCCGGCCAGGTGGTGCGGCCTGTTGTTGTGGGGCTGGTTGATAAGTGGCGCTGATCGCCCCTATCAGAGGATAAATAAACCTTTGACACTTGGCCAGATTGCTGCCGACGCGAGGGAGATAAGATAAGGCTCGCGTTGATGAATGACGCTCGGGGCGGCCTCGGCAGGACGGCGCGTGCAGGGCGCATGTTGGCGTCCGCAGGCACAGTGCGTGCTGGCCATGGCGCTGATTTTTGCTTGAACAGAAGGAATGCAAAACGTTGAACGTGATGGCAGAGCGTTACGTAATTATTCTCTGCCAGAATAACATCTGTGGACAAGCGCGTCGCTCCTTTTCGATAGCGAGCGACAGGATATCCTGCCCGTCTCCTTCGGAGGGCTCGGCGAGGCGACAGTTGCGCGAGGGACGTCGACCTCGCTGGCAGTCCGAGTACCGGCCGAGGCTGCCCGGCGCGCAGGCGGGGGTATTTTGAGGGAATAGGAGGGTTGCAGGTTTCTTGGAAAACAAAGGCCCATGCGTGTACAGAAGCAGTCAGTCTGTCAG
>NC_051407.1:32975190-32975505 GCF_015228065.2 Penaeus monodon
CGTCTTCCTCCGCCGCATCCAAACGCATATCTGGGCATCATAGCGCCCCGGTCAATAAGGTTCAACTCCACAAAGCAATAAAACCCCATTAGTATGCAGAGCGCCGGTGTGCAACGTGCATGTTATCCTTGTCAGCGAGCGTGCATGCAAGAACCTGTGATATTACGAGCAAGAGAAGACGTTTGCCGGCATGAAGGAAGTGCGCGTTTGTTTGCTTTTTTTGATTTTGTTTTTCATTGTTTTTTTCTCGTATTTTATTTTTGGTTTCGATTTGGGAGATTATGAGATGATGGGCGGGTAGGCGGGGCGATGAGC
>NC_051407.1:32975762-32976088 GCF_015228065.2 Penaeus monodon
GCGTTTGGAAACTCTGTCGTAAATGTAGTTTGATTGATCATTCTCATTTTCTCTTCCCGCAGGTACGTGGTCCCCGCTTCCTCTTCACTACCCAGCCCCGCCCGAGGTATATAGCGACGTGGACTCATCCTCTTAAAGTAAGGAATCGCGGTGGTTTTCATAAGTTGGCGAGGTGATCGGGCCAAGACGCTCATTTTCTCTCGCCAGGGTTCGCCGTCATGAACCTCCTCATGCGCCGTCATGGACAGCTTCATGAGAGGGGAGTTCGTGCGCTCCGCTTGCTTCTTTTTTCCCGCTGGCCACTCTGCCTGGTGCCGAGAGGTCTC
>NC_051407.1:32976205-32976343 GCF_015228065.2 Penaeus monodon
ATCCAAAAGGCACTCGCCTCGGGGAAAAGTTCATCGAACTTTTGTATGCGCCAGACTTTATGACTTTTAACCCCGTTGCCTCTTTATGAAAGAGTAAAAACTCGGGATATGGGAGTCCTTTTAGGAAAGGGTCAGGTT
>NC_051407.1:32976439-32976533 GCF_015228065.2 Penaeus monodon
TGAAGATGAAGCTCTTAAGGATAATGCAGACGTCGAAGGAACCGTGGCGGCCATTAGCGCTCGCAAGGGGAGGGACGCGCCCCGTGGGACTCCG
>NC_051407.1:32976589-32976894 GCF_015228065.2 Penaeus monodon
CTCATTTTGACGTCCGTGAATTAATGGAAGCGATAAGAGGTGTATGATGGATGAATCCCCTTTGAAAAATGCCGAACGCTAAGGCAGCATGGATGTTTTTTTTACGCATTACAATTCCCATTTGTTATACAGCTCGGCTTGACTACAGCTCGGACGTGTTGTGCTCAGGGTAACAAGCACGAATTTGTAGTTCAAGTTTATGTTGTTGTTTTTTAATGATTTTGAAGACCAGACTCGGTGGAGACAGCGATTTGAATATAATAAGGATCATCAAGGACGTGAAAAGAATGGTGTCGGCTCTCTTG
>NC_051407.1:32977115-32977478 GCF_015228065.2 Penaeus monodon
TCAGAAACGGCAACCGAGTCCGAATGAGCTGATGTCCGGAGAGTTCGACCTGTCTCGGCCACGGATACGGACGCGACCGAGCGAGTTGGTGTTCGTTTGGCTCCGCGACGGTAAACGGGCCGATACGTGGAAAGTTGGCATTGTCCTTACCGTTTCAGGATTGAATTTTCCGTCTGTGCTATTTTTAACCCCTCTGCGTGAATGTAAAAAAAATCTTCTACACGATATTTGAAAAGGTTTTTATTGATTTTTTTTTCTGCATGTATATTTTATTTGTGCATTTTTATCTACGTGATTTTCCCTCTACGCAAACTTTTTTTATATATATTTTCCTCTACATGACTTTCTTACACACACGCGCGT
>NC_051407.1:32977660-32978045 GCF_015228065.2 Penaeus monodon
TTTAGATGATTTATTCATTTATTTATTTTCATTCGTAGTGTTGTATATCTGAACAATATCCGCAATTTACTGGATTTACGAATTCGTGTTTTCGACCCTGTGGTGATCATATCGCTTTACCTTGAGATACCGTTGATAAGCTATCTGCGATAAAACACTTTTCATTAAGAGTAAAAAGTAAACACAGCGGCAGTGTAGGTGAACTCGCTACACATTTTTTTTTTAAATACTTCAGGAGAAAAGTATCTTGGAAGTAGTAAACAGAGGGCGTGGTTAAATGCGCAGAAATAGCGAAAGCGCTCGGTGCGTCCGAGTTACAGGTCGCCTTGCAAATGGCGCGGAATGAAGCTCTCGTTGAGTACGGGGCTGTGCCTCGTATCTGCTT
>NC_051407.1:32978944-32979055 GCF_015228065.2 Penaeus monodon
GTTCTTTCTCAGAAAATGAGAAATTCACATGATTTGGAGAAAGTTCATAATCCTAATTAGGGAAGTGCAAAGAAACGGCAATAATTTCGTAGACAATCTAATTGAAAGAGG
>NC_051407.1:32979431-32979930 GCF_015228065.2 Penaeus monodon
CGTGTACTGTGAGATTTTATTTTGTATATGTATTGTATACATTCGTGATTTTATATACATTTTGTCGCTCTCTATGTTTTGTATATATTTTTTCCACAGCATTTGAGCTCACCTGGATATTTCTTTCTTTTTTTCATCATTTTATTAATATTATTGTTTCGTGGAGGAGACACTCGGGGCAAAGTCTTTTTAAAACTTATCTTTCATGTAGGCCCGAGTGCAGTTTAAGAGCAAAAAGGGGTGTACCCGAAAATAGAAAGGCGGAGAGCTTTTTTTAGGGGGGAGAGAACTCAAAAATAGGAATGGAAAAGGAAAAAAAAAAAACCCTTTTTTAATAGACGAGGGACAAGAAAAACAACGGGGACGCGTATGTTTTTACACACGTTTGAAGATACTCTTCCCTAGAAGAAAAAAAGATAGGAGGTCTTTTAAAAAGAGGGATGAGGAGGAAGGAAGGGGAGTCCAAAAGAAGAGGGGAAAAAATCCTTAAAGAAATCTT
>NC_051407.1:32979973-32980085 GCF_015228065.2 Penaeus monodon
ACGTGGATAGGATCATTATGTAGGACATCATGACTCGTAGGAGTGCGTGAAGGAGGCGAGGACGGACTCTTGAACACGCAGCCGGCGCTCGCGTGTGTAAGCGTAAACAGAA
>NC_051407.1:32980133-32980215 GCF_015228065.2 Penaeus monodon
GATCTTTCTGGGCGACGCGGATTAGAAATTAGGGAATTATGAAGGAAAGAGGAAGGTTATTTGCCCTCTTTCCGCGAGGATT
>NC_051407.1:32980281-32980427 GCF_015228065.2 Penaeus monodon
ATTGGTGGTTAGCGCGGGGAGGGTTTTGATGGTGTTGCTGAATGGAAAACGAGAGTAAAAAAAGGTATTTTAAAATCAAGAATAGGACCAGAAAAGGGGGGAAAAGGGTATAGAGAATGAAGGGGAAAAAATGCAAATCCAAGTTT
>NC_051407.1:32980500-32981011 GCF_015228065.2 Penaeus monodon
TTTTCCATATCGGACGAAATAAATGAAGACAACAAGCTGGTCAGGGAGGGAGGAAGAGGGGGAGGGAGGAGGAAAAGGAAGAGGGGGAGGGAGGAAAAGAGGAAGGGGGAGGGAGGAAGAGAGGAAGAGGGGGAGGGAGGAAGAGAGGAAGAGGGGAGAGGGGAGGGAGGAAGAGAGGAAGAGGGGGAGGGAGGAAGAGGGGAAAAGGGGGGGGAGGGAAAAGAGGAAGAGGGGAGGGAGGAAGAGGAGGAGAGGGGGAGAGAGGTACGGATGGTAATGCTTTTGTCATAGAGAGGGGGGGAGAGGGGATGCTATTGGCGAAATGAATGGGAGGATATTGTTGGGGGAAAGTTAAAGAGGGAGGAAGATTTTGTTGGGGGAAATGAGGGGGGAGGTTTATATTGTTGGGGAAATGTTGTTGTGGATATTGTTGGGGAGGAAGATTCTGTTGGGGAAAGGGGAAGAGGGAGGAAGATGCTGTTGGGGGAAATGAGAGAGGGGGGATTTTGGG
>NC_051407.1:32981259-32981375 GCF_015228065.2 Penaeus monodon
GCGGCGCTGGGAGCCCTTCAGGAATAAACTAAGGAACTCCTTGAAGATAGACTCCCAGGTTACAATTCCTTATCTTTTTACGGCCAGATTGTTGAAGGGGATTGATCTGGGCTGCC
>NC_051407.1:32982068-32982147 GCF_015228065.2 Penaeus monodon
TAAGCAGCCAATTTACGAGTGTGACAGAGCGATGGCAAGAGTTACGAAGAGACAGCGGATAGCCCGGGTGTAATTCCAG
>NC_051407.1:32982427-32982526 GCF_015228065.2 Penaeus monodon
GGGTCGAGCGCTAATAGGCGTTTTAGTTTTGGCGCCCCATGCTCCCTCCTGGGGCTCTTATTTGGGAAATTTTAAAGTAAAAAATAGGGGTGTGTCTTT
>NC_051407.1:32982582-32982701 GCF_015228065.2 Penaeus monodon
TCCCTTTTTTTTTTGGGGGGGGTTTTTTTTTTTTTTGGTTGTTGGGGTGTGGGGGTGGTGTTTGTCTAAACTACATTGTTTTTATGTGTTTAGCATCTCCTCGCACGTGCACCCCACCC
>NC_051407.1:32982852-32983312 GCF_015228065.2 Penaeus monodon
CCCCCCCTCAACAATCCACGGAAGAGAGCCCAAAAAACGGGCCCCAAAAAACCGTGGCGAAATTGGCTTTTTTTTCCGGCGGGGGAAAAACGAGGCTCCGGCTGCTTGTCGCCCATTCGCAGGTTTGGAAAGAATACCGCGAGGGGCATCCAAAAAGGGGAAAGGAAATATTTGGGTGTGGCTTTTATGGGGGGGAGGAGGGGGGGGAGGGGGGAGGGAGGTGGGAGGAGGGAGGGAGGGGGGGGAGGGGGGGAGGGAGGGGGGAGGGGGAGGGGGTAGGGAGGGAGGGAGGTGGGAGGGTAGAGGGAGGGAAAGGGTTTTTTTTGGATGGAAAGGGGGGGAAAAAAGGGGGGGAAGGGGGGAAAAAAGGGGGGGGGGAGTAAAAGGGAGAAAAAGGAGGAGGGGGAAGAGGGGGAGAGAGGAGGGGAGAGAGAGGGGAGGGGGGAGGGGGGAGGGGGGG
>NC_051407.1:32983419-32984261 GCF_015228065.2 Penaeus monodon
AAAGAAGGGGGGGAAATCAGGCACCAAAGAGAAAGGGAGAGCTACAAAGGGGCCGTTCTTTGCAGACCGAGGGGCGTTGGCGAAGGCATTCCAGGAGGGAGGCGGCCAACGAGGCGTCGGAATGGCCGAGAGCCCAATGTTTACCTCGCACATATTGACTCGGCGGTCGTACACGTAATTGCAACGTTGCGAAATCCATTCACAAAAATCGGCGTGCTTGATCAGAGTAGGAATGAGGGTCTTTGCAATTGCACAAAGGTCAGAGCACGGTATAAAAAAGAAAAGAAAAAAAGGCCAGGGAGTTCGGCGAGGTTGTCAATGGGGGGTATAAACGATTCTAGAAATGTCCTGCTTGTGTGACGTCAGAGGATATGGCTGCTTGACCAGTGGTATTTTTAGAGGGCTGTTGGCGTGGTGCTTGTTGTACTGTTCTTCTGTTGCTGTCTGCTCGCCTCGCCCTGCGCTGCCTCGGGCGTTTGAGGTGTTATTTTGGTACTTTCCGATTAGAAGTTGGGAGTACGTGGAGGATGCCACTGAATTTCCGTTGGTTTCTGGCGCTGAGACGGAGGCTGGTGGAGCTGGAGGCAAAAGGGCCAGGCGAAGAGTACAAAAAAGTGAATGGATATATAAGACATGAATGCTAAATAAAGCTAATGAATAGAAAGGGGGGGTGTCCGAAATTCCCCTGGTCCTTTTCATTCTTTCGAAAAGTAATGCTTTCTCCGCGAAGATAACCTACCGCCTTTAATAACGGCGAGAGTGCGCCTTGTAATAATTAACTGGAGAAATTTTTTTTTTGCACAGCTTTAAGACTTGAAGATGGAAGTGGATTATCATTTTCT
>NC_051407.1:32984381-32984587 GCF_015228065.2 Penaeus monodon
CTCGTGTTGTATGCTTGTGTTCCATCTTTTGTCACTCCGGCGCGCGCGTCTCCGCCTCGGGTGCTCCCTCCTGCGCTCCTCTGGGGCGACCGTCGGCATCCTTCGCGTCGACGGAGATGAGCTGCATCTCGTTGCCGCGGCTGCTGGAGGCTGGAGGCAGAGGCCATCATCAGCCGCGGTTCTGTTATGCCACCTTCTACCAATCG
>NC_051407.1:32985063-32985787 GCF_015228065.2 Penaeus monodon
TCCCTTCCATCCCGATCGGCCTCTGTCCAGTGCCTCCCCCCCCCCCCCGTATATCCATCCCGGAAGCGAGCGTCTTAATTGGCATCGTTTCCTTGCTCTCTCCGGAAGGAATGCGTGTCCTTCAGGAGCGTCTTTTCGATGCTGTTCGTCTTTTTCTCTCTCCCTTTCTCCGGTTTCTGTGGTTTGTTAAGAGCCAACTGGGGCCCTGGATGACCCGATATCAGCTTCGTTAGGCGGATAATTGAATGGCTGGGCCGCTGACTCTCCGCCTCCATGGTTTGCTGATTTTGTTCCCTTGTTTTCGCATAGCCTGCCAGTCAAGGGAGCTGGATGTGCGGCTTACCAGGTACCTGGTTCATTTGTGTACTAGGGCTAGGATTTACGGGATATGCAAATTTCCTCGGGTGTCCCGGCCAAAATTTCTAGTTTCCTGAGAAGTTGCACAGCCTTAATGCTGGAAACTATATGTTGCGTTTATGTTTTGCAAGGGTAACACTCATGCAAGGTTTAGGAAAAGTACTTTCCTCATGGATTTTGAGAGTCTGTGAGGCGGGGAGAAAGGCAGAAGGGAGGTGGGGGGAGAGAGCGGGGAGGAAGGGAGAGGGGAGGCAGATATTTCGTTGGGGAATGTGCTGTTAAGACAAGTCATTGCCTGGGTTAGTGGGCTGCAAACTCGCTGTGCCCCGCCGTTCCGTTTTATTTGCTGCGACGTGTGGCCGCGGAT
>NC_051407.1:32986544-32986821 GCF_015228065.2 Penaeus monodon
GAACCTGCGATGACAGGAACCAGTGTAACCGCTGCATTGCAACACAGGTGCTTCTTTCCTGTGTTATCAAAGCCTTTATGCTGCAGTGAAGCAGCTTCATTATTACGACCCCAGATTATGTAAAACTTGAAAAGCAGGAGAAAGAGCAGCGGCGAGTCCTTTGTGCTCCGATACACGTGCACCAACTCAATGCCCGAGCGTTAAAATTTGTTTATGATGAAATAGTAGCCTCATCATTTCACAGCCACTCCCACGCTCATACACACGCGTATATGCA
>NC_051407.1:32987167-32987774 GCF_015228065.2 Penaeus monodon
GGTGTAGCGCGGCCGTGCCTCCGCCCCCGAGCCGAGTCTGGGTTACAGTCACGAACGCATAAACGTCCTGCTGCGCCGACTTAATAATCTTTCTGGTAATTCCTCCCGATGAAAAAGGTGTTCTCCGTCTTGCAGTGCAATTGCAACCGGATCTAACCTAATTTCTAGATTAAGGTTGCGTCACCGTGTTTGAGGTTAAGATTCGTTCTGGATTTTTCCGTCATTTTCTTGTTTTTTTTTAATTTATTTTATTTCATGTTTTTCCCTAATTTGATGCCATGGATTTTATATTAGTTTGTAAGGGTTGTCATTTTTTAAGAACCAATATAATTAGCAGTTATTTATAGGCTGTTACGTGTTAAATTTTTGTAGCCCTAACTTCAATATTATACAACTTCTTTTTCATCAGTTAACACCTTAGATATTTTAAAAATTATAATATTTTTTTTTTTATTGATGATAGACCTAGATAGATAGTTTTCTCTTATGATTTTTCGTATCTGTTATATAGTATTTTTTGTTAGAATGTTTTTTTGATTTTTTTGAAATTCTAAATATAATAAGCCTTAATCACTAATGTCATAAGATTTTTTTTGTATTAAAACTA
>NC_051407.1:32989881-32989975 GCF_015228065.2 Penaeus monodon
TTCGCGTCACGGAAATGTCACGCGAATCGTGATTTATGCCCGAGGTCAAAGGAACCATTGCCAGTATTCTTATGCATTTATTATTTTCATGTCC
>NC_051407.1:32990150-32990572 GCF_015228065.2 Penaeus monodon
CTCTCTCCCCCCCCCTCTCCCCTCCCTCCCCCTTTCTCCCTCCCCCTCTCCCTCCCCCTCATTCCCCCCTCTCCCCCCCCCTCTCCCCCCCCCCCTCCCTCTCCCTCCCCCTCTCTTCCCTCCCCCTCCCCCCCCCCCTCCCTCTCCCTCCCCCTTTCCCCCCTCAATCTCCTCCCCCCCCCCCTCCGTTGCTTTTCCGTTCTCCCGCTGGGTAGCGCGGCCGTCCCCCCCCCCGAGCCGGTCTGGGTTACAGTCACGAACGCAAAAAACGTCCTGCTGCGCCGACTTAAAAATCTTTCGGGGAATTTCCTCCCGATAAAAAAAGGTTTTCTCCGTCGCAGGCAATTGAAACCGGATCTAACCAAATTTTTTCTAGATTAAGGTTTTGCGTACCGTGTTTGGGGTTTTAAGTTTCGTTCTGG
>NC_051407.1:32990623-32990843 GCF_015228065.2 Penaeus monodon
CCCAAATTTTGTCCCAGGATTTATTTTAGTTTGAAAGGGTGTCATTTTTAAGAAAAATAAAATAGCATTTTTTAAAGGGGCTGTCAGTTTAAAATTTTTGTAGCCCTAACTTCAATATTATACAACTTCTTTTTCATCAGTTAACACCTTAGATATAAAAAAAATTATAATATTTGTTTTTATTGATGATTATTCGTATTTTTAAACGCCTAGATAATAG
>NC_051407.1:32990885-32991023 GCF_015228065.2 Penaeus monodon
AAAATTTCTTTATAAATAACCCTTAACCTAATGTCTAAGATTTTTTTTTTTAAAAACTATTATTTATTAAATTCTTATTCCTTATGAATTTTTTAAAGTATTTATAATGTTTTAATTAGGGCGAGCGTTTCCGAGAGA
>NC_051407.1:32992390-32992527 GCF_015228065.2 Penaeus monodon
CTTACATGTTTCGCGTCACGGAAATGTCACGCGAATCGTTAGATTTATGCCCCGAGGTAAAGGGAACCCATTGCCAGTATTCTTATGGATTTATTATTTTCATGCCCGGAGGGGAGGGGAAAGGGAGGGAGAAAAAA
>NC_051407.1:32992561-32992633 GCF_015228065.2 Penaeus monodon
AAATGGGGTTTGGAGAGGGAAAAAAAAGGGGAAAGGCACGAGTAGAGGGGAGGGCCAAAAGGTGTGTGTGTG
>NC_051407.1:32993203-32993312 GCF_015228065.2 Penaeus monodon
TTTTCAGCCCCTTTGTGCCTCGGCCGCTGAAGGGCAAGTGACTGGGCGTTTTTCCCCAATTATGTTAATGAGTTTGTGCACATTTTTGCCCAGCGCCGAGTTGAAGCTT
>NC_051407.1:32994012-32994420 GCF_015228065.2 Penaeus monodon
ATGTGCTTGAGGGAGCAGCAGAAAATATGAAAAGGCCGTGAATATGGCTTTGTCTGAGCGCCTGCAAGCCGCCCGAGGCGAGACATCTTGTTCAGAGGTTGTTCATCGAAAGAAAACTCGGGGAAACTGCCTTTGAATCGGTTCTGGAGTGGATGCCTTTGCTCTAGTCTCGTTCTTGTAGCGGAGCACAGGCATGGAGGTTTTACGCTCTGCTATAATTGTCCTCAAGGCTAATTCGGGCGCGAGGAGTGAGACGCGTCGGGCAAGCGAGGCCTAATGAGGGCGACCCGGCGCGCGGGGGTCGGCGCGGGCGTAATGAGGGAGTTGCTTGCCGAGCGAGTCCCGCGCGGGCGAGGGCGAGCACAAAGGGCGGCTGACGGCTGGAGGAAGCGAGATTGATGATGGCCG
>NC_051407.1:32994760-32995127 GCF_015228065.2 Penaeus monodon
AAATTCAAGAGGAATAGTGAAACAAAAGCGGGAGGTGAGAAAGCAGAGTGCGTGGCATTTCAGTTTTCAGCCTCTCATTTACCTGTTCTGACCCCCTCCTCCCCCTCCCACCCATCTCTACCCTCCTCCTCCCCCCCTCTTCCCCCTCTTCCCCCCTCTTTCCCCTCCTCCCCCCCACTTTCCCCTTCTCCTCCCACTTCCCCCTCCCCCCTTCCCCCTCCCTCTTCCCCCTCCCTCTTCCCCCTCTGCCCCCCTGTCTTCCGCCGCGCGCGCGTGTTGAAAGGGCGTCCCTCGGCCTCCCCGCCCGGGTGTGAACTGGGCTTCCTCAACGCAACTTTCACTCGCCTGGTTGGTCCTTGCGTCACTC
>NC_051407.1:32995820-32995901 GCF_015228065.2 Penaeus monodon
GCCGGAGTGAATATATTTCATTAGAAAAAAAAGGAAAGTCACAGGTAAAGTTTCGGTGTGTTATCCTCGTGTGTCCGGGGA
>NC_051407.1:32996081-32996169 GCF_015228065.2 Penaeus monodon
CCCCCCCCCCCCCCCAATTTTCGTATTTGTTGCATGATTCATCACTTCGTGAAGTTCATATGATCTTACCTGACCGATATTCATATTC
>NC_051407.1:32996305-32996664 GCF_015228065.2 Penaeus monodon
TACTGGTCAAGAAGGAAATAGAGAGGAAGAAGCGGCAGAGGACGGGGCGCAGGGACGGGGCTGTGCCTGGCGTTGCATCGGCGCGTTGGCTGTGAGTGCACAAGGGAAGGTATATTATCTCTGCGCCGACAGAGCTCCCGCTTGTGCAGATGCCCCGCTAGAGGCGTTTTATGGGCTTTGCACGCGGCGGGCAGGGAAGGAGGGGCAGGGGCAGGGGGGCCAGATCTCGGTGGATTACGTCGCTGGTTTTTGGTGTTATTAGCTTGGCAACAGCATCATGCAGCATCGTGGCGAGTGTCATTAACAGGAGGAACATGAGCAACAGTAACTAGCGTAGCAGCAGAAATAGCTGCCCGATT
>NC_051407.1:32997063-32997441 GCF_015228065.2 Penaeus monodon
TCACCATTCTCATCGTCGCCTCCTTGCGCATCATCATCACTTTCTCCCACGCAATTAGTTATCATTATCATCGTCATTTTTCATTATCACTTCTTGCTTTTATCCCTCCCATTGCCCAAGCTTTGGCGCAGGAGGATACTCGAGGTAACTTTCCTTGAACAAACTTCAAAATTGCACGTGGAGTGTTTGCATCTTCGAGCATGCGAACGAGGCGAGTGCAGGGCGAACGTCATGAGATACACGGCGCAGTGGGGGGGGCGGGGGGGGGACGAAGGCGCGGCCGGTAGACAGGTGGAGGTAAGGGGTGGGGGTGAGGGGATACGTGGGAGGGGGAGAATTGGATTTTGGAAGCTTTCGTGTACAAGCAAGCATCTACTC
>NC_051407.1:32997711-32997823 GCF_015228065.2 Penaeus monodon
GTTTATATGTAGTTATAAACTTTCAAGATCACGAGCGGCACTTGGTGTCCTCTATATTGGAACACGGAATTAGATTATCTGGAATCAAGTACAGCATTCCGATTCCAGAAAT
>NC_051407.1:32998107-32998300 GCF_015228065.2 Penaeus monodon
ATGTTAATTCCTTCTATATGTTCGTTGACCTTTTGTGCGAGCGGTTGACCCGGGGAGTTCGACAGAGTTGAATTACGAGACGAGGCTCTCACTCCTTTAATCACCTCCTCGCCGATGACAGCTCATTATGGCTCGCCGTGAGATGAGGCAGGAGAGGCGCCCGCCGCGGGGACGGCTGCCGGGGCGGGCGGGC
>NC_051407.1:32998649-32998800 GCF_015228065.2 Penaeus monodon
CAATAAAAGCTAAACAATGAAATGAAATGAAGAAGAAGACCGTAAAACGAATAATGTTCGCCGTGAACAATGCTCGCAGAATACTCGCTTCGAGAGGATAGTGATGCAAGGAAGCTTTTGTCATCGAGGCGGCCTGTCTACATTACAGGTC
>NC_051407.1:32999256-32999789 GCF_015228065.2 Penaeus monodon
GCCACTCCCCCTCTCTCTCAATTGGCAAGAAAGAAGCCATGAAAACGGACGCCAAAAATATTGCGTGTAAGACGAGGCTCCGCTGCGGAAGGCGAAAGAGGAGAGGGAGGAGAGAGAAGAAAGGGAGGCGAGAGAGGCGGAGAGGGAGAGAAAGGAGGCGAGTCAGGCGGGGGAGGTGAGGGAAGCGAGGGATGAGAGGGAGGCAAAGGAGGTGAGGGAGGAGAGGGAGGCGAGGGAAGCGAAGGAGGCGAGGGAGGCGAAGGAGGGGAAGTTGACAAAGGAGGCGAAGAAAGCGAAGGAGGCGGGGGAGGCGAGGGAGGCTCGAGGAACATCCTTTTCGGACAGTAATTGTGAGGGTTGTCAGTTTTCCGTGACAATTAAGTGGCGTCGTCCCACTGCATGTCGCTCCCTGGCGTCCCTTCGGCCGCGACTTCCTGCGGGGCGGTGGCGCTTTCCTGACGGCGTTGCTGTGTCCGGGCGGCTTGGCTTTTCCTTATAAGTAGGCTGTATCTTCCTTTTGCGTTGCAGGGCGT
>NC_051407.1:32999824-33000197 GCF_015228065.2 Penaeus monodon
GGGTTGGCGTCTAATTAATACGCGCTTTCCTTACCGGTTTCATGGTGTCATTTTTGTTCACTGTGATTATTTAATCATGTATCTTTTAATAACGTTATTTGGATTCGGTTGGCGTCTAATTTCTCTGGGTTAATTGGCGTATTTTTTGTTAATTAGAGAGTTTAATCATGTATTTTGTAACAATTTTGATTTTTGATGAGTTGGCGTCTGTTGAATACGCGTTTTTTCTGCTTGGTTTGATGTCATAATTTCCATTAGTTGTGATGGTTTAATCATGTAATATTTCAAGTTATTTTGGAGTTAAAGAATTCTCGGTTGAGAATTTTTCATTTTTCCCAAGGAATTATTTCTCTCTTTAGCAGGCAAATCAATG
>NC_051407.1:33000471-33000702 GCF_015228065.2 Penaeus monodon
GCAATTACATCTTGAAATTGCTCGACCTCCGTTATTCCAGTCGTCTTCTGCATGCGTTATATGACTCTGCATTTATAAGGGTACAGTTACACTTGTGCATGGAAAGTGCATTCATTGCAGTTACGTCACGCTTATGGCAGGTGTGGTCGTCAAGGTCCCGGACGTCGCCGAGGCTAGTGGGAACGCGAAGCCCGTCTCCGCGCGATGTCCCGACGCACGAATGCTCTCTCC
>NC_051407.1:33001006-33001137 GCF_015228065.2 Penaeus monodon
TTTTGCCCGGCTTGCGTTTCTGGTCTCGGTCGGTCGGGATGAGGGTTGAACTCCCCCTTGGGGCGGATGATGCTTCGGGGTTGGGGTGGGGGTGGGGGGTGGTAGAGATAGTTAAACAGACAAACAGTTAA
>NC_051407.1:33001228-33001516 GCF_015228065.2 Penaeus monodon
ATCCCTTCGAGGGCGCCCGCAGCGAGTCGACCGGCCGCCTCGACCGCTCGGGAGGGCGTGAGAGCGGGCGGCGCCGACGATGAATGCCCCAATTACAACACGGAGGCGGAATAGCAAGTGGGCGGAATGGGCGGCCCGTAATTGCAGGATCTCCGATTGCCGGTGAGGGCGCGAAGGGAGGCGGACGTGGCTGCAGTTTTGGGGTGGGGGGCGGGGGGGGGCGCTTGCAGGTTGTGGTTCCGATCGCCTTCGTCGCCGCCGCCTGCAGATTGGTGTGGGATCGGGGTT
>NC_051407.1:33001540-33001606 GCF_015228065.2 Penaeus monodon
TAGGGTGGATTGTATTGTGCATTTGTAATTTCCTACTGGGTTGATTATGTATTTATTTATAGATAA
>NC_051407.1:33001717-33001942 GCF_015228065.2 Penaeus monodon
ATATTGATAAGAGGAATGGAATTCAGCTGATGAATTAGGAGAATGAGGTTGAAGTAAATAGATGGACAGTTTGAGGATAATGAAATAGTTAAAGCGATGCATGAGACACAAGAGGAAAGGGGAAGAAGCAGAGACTTGATAAAACAGAAGACGAAAGAAAGCGCGCGCATCGTGACGTTATTTTTTTCCTCTTGTGGTTGAGCTCTTGTATTTTGTTTCGTGTTC
>NC_051407.1:33001985-33003176 GCF_015228065.2 Penaeus monodon
GTTCGTCGCTTTCTTCCTTTCGTCGAGCCTTTCGTTATGTATACAGTCATCGATTTTATCGCCTCCCTTTTTATCCGAACCTTACCTACAATATATCATCTTTCTGTCGCCATTTATCTAGCTGTCCAATACCTCTTTCCTCTTCTGTGTCTTTGTTCTGACCTGCAGTCCGTTTCGCCGGAATTTCACTGGAATCTTCTTACGCGCGGCTGTTTCCGGGGTGCTTTGTGGCTGTGTCTGTATGTCCCGTGTCTTTCTATCCCAAGCAGGACGCTGGTTCGTTGTACATTTGCCACATGGTAAGCGGTGAGGCCCAGCTTTCGGAAGTCTCCAGCAATGTTGGGAGTCTCGTAATGTGTTTCCGGCGTTTTCCCGCCCATTGTCTCCTTATCAAATGGATAATAGGGTAAAAAAAGGCCGTAGAATACTTTAGACAATATGGTCTGTGTTGCGCGTCGCCCGGAGCGGCTGGCGTGCCGTGGGCGGTGTTTTCCGCGTCCTGTGGCGGGGATTCCCGGCGCGGGCGGCTGGGAGGGGCCGCCGTTTCCCACAGGAGCGAGTATCGACGTAGGCGCGGTCGTGTGAGCGCGCGCTCCCGCACTCGATCTCGCTCACAGACATTCATTTTGTTCTGAGGCAGTCAGTCATGAGCTCTCGAAGACACTCGGGGCTCTGGCTCCAGGAGCGCGGAATTTGCCTCGCTGCGGCCGCCCACTCGGAGGGCGGCCGCGCTCACTCGCTTGACTTGTGTACTACCTCACTTTGCGAGACCTGGCTCTTCTGGCTCATCCCACTTCTCATCCCGTTCTCTTGCAGCTCTCTACTGTGCTGTTTCTATCCTGCTCCCACTCACTCTCACTCTGACTCTCCTCTTCTCTCGCTCTCACTCTCCTCACTGCCAGTGTCACTGTCATTTTACTGTTACTGTCACTCTCAGTATCACTGTCTCTCTCTTCACCCCATCTCCCGCGCACTCTCTGACTCTCTTCCTCCCTCCCTCATTCTCCCCTCTCTATTTTATCCCTCTCTTCGTCCTGTCTCCTCCCCCCCCTCTCTCTCTCTCCTTGCCCTCATCGTAATTTGGCCGACCGTCCGTAGCACCTCCTTGCAGCCGATGTCTCCTTGATAGTTTTGACGCGCAGGCCGTTATAGGAAACAACTCCATTCACGCTTTAGGTGGATATTTTTCCC
>NC_051407.1:33003654-33003741 GCF_015228065.2 Penaeus monodon
TTGTAACACATCGCCAAGTTTATTAATTTCTCGTGCCCGTTTACTCGTTTCTCGGACTCACGCGACCTTTACTCATCTCTCAGACTC
>NC_051407.1:33003768-33003888 GCF_015228065.2 Penaeus monodon
GTTGTTCTACTTCGTTGTCTTCCTTTTCCGTTTGATAATTTTCTTCCTGTTCTTGCCATTGCTATTGTTATAGCAGTAGTCCCATAATAGTCATAGTAGTTAAGGTTTATTTCGACTCTC
>NC_051407.1:33003972-33004081 GCF_015228065.2 Penaeus monodon
TTGTACCAATCCCGCACTTCACGGCCTCGTTCAGCGAAGAAAGCGGCGCGCGCGGCCGTGGCTCTTCGCTCGCGCCTTCGGGAGGAGCCGGCAGTGCGAACCGGATTCA
>NC_051407.1:33006065-33006394 GCF_015228065.2 Penaeus monodon
CGCGTCTTATCTCCAAGTTGGTATTATTAGAAACAGAGTAAATACTGTTGCGTCATCATTATGAATCACAAGAATTTTCCTCCTTGCTGATGAATGAAGGCTTATTCCCACTGAGTCAACGACTTGCCTAGCTTGTTATTACATTGAAAGACCGATGCATTTAGTGAATAGCCTGTCTTGTTGCCAAAATCTATTGCCTCTGTATGTCTTGGAGGTTTCCAGGCGGATTACGCGACCCGGGGGACAATTTGGTTTAAAAGGCAAAGTCTGCAGAATTGACCGGTTTGTCCCTTTTCATAACTGTTGGATTCAGGGTTTTCTTTCGTTAT
>NC_051407.1:33006928-33007130 GCF_015228065.2 Penaeus monodon
AACACATATTTCCGTGTATCCTTAATCCTTAAGATAGCAATATTGGCGGCGCGGAGAGCCCCTGCAATGAATATGTAAATGAGCCTTCCGTTTGTTCCTTGCAGCGTCCGGAGTGTGATGCACAAACACCTGGAGAAGATGGGCGAGGTCAACTTCGACAAAATCTTCAACCAGAAACTCGGTGAGTAATTATGGCCTTTGG
>NC_051407.1:33007670-33007810 GCF_015228065.2 Penaeus monodon
CATATGAAAAGGAGAAATGGCGTGATTAAAGGGAAGGGCGCGGGGTTATGGCGCGTTGGATGAGGGGGGGGGGGGGTTATAAGGTTGTTTGCTGCTTCCGTTTTGATTCCGATTTCAATTTGGGTGGAAGGGATTGGGTG
>NC_051407.1:33008165-33008434 GCF_015228065.2 Penaeus monodon
TCTTCGCATGTGCGTGAGAGTTTGCTTGGTTGCTTTCATTGCTGAATGCAAGAGCTTGTTTGCAATGAACGTCATTGTCATGCATGGGAGAAAATGCATGTAGTGTAATTAGACATGTTGCTGAATACATGCAATGCCATTCTTTATAATATGGAATTTCGAAATAGATGGAAACACGATTAACATGAATTATGCAAACCACAGCGGACTCTGCTGTGGGGGGAGGGGGTGGGGGGATGCACGCCTCTTATCAGAATGTTCTCGGAAAC
>NC_051407.1:33008782-33010090 GCF_015228065.2 Penaeus monodon
CGAGGACGTCTCCTGTTATGTGAGGGAAATAATTTCAAAATCTGTTTCATCTGTTGAAGTCTGTATTTCATGGAGTGTGAAGGTCTAAAGAGGGTATAAGTGACAGGGTGTCTGGCGTGATAGGAGACGGTATTTGCCATCAGTAAAGGTTAGGTGTTTGTTGGTGAGTAGGCCTACGTTCGTGGCGAGTTTTGACGGCGTTTGAGATCAAGAGGAGGAGGCTAAGGTGTGTTTCGGTAATATGGGTTGAAAATAAACCAGGCTGATGAGGGTCATTTGATCCATAAAGAGCCTCGTGAAGTAATAAGACGCCACGGAAATCAGAGTCAGCTGGTGATCGCAAGGCCTTTTCGCCGGCACTTCGAGCGGGGAAATTACAGTTGAAAGAGCTGGAGAATTCGGGCCAGATGAATGTCACGGAAGCAGGGATGGATGGCGAGGATTAAGGGCCAAGGTGGCGTCCCTTCTTCGGCGGACGTCCGGGACCTCTGGCCTCGAGGCCTACAGGGCAGTCCAGGGCAGTTCAGGGCTTTGTCGACGCTCTTCAGTCAAGCGCGGGTTTATGCCATTACCGCGTCCAGACGCCGTCAAGCGTGCGGGTTTCAGTGGGCGAGACAGACGTCGGGCATGTACAAGCTGTTTAGGAGGCATTCCGACGGGGTATTAATGACCGGAGCGCCGGTCTATCTCCTTTCCTCCTGCGCGTCCCCGCGGAGGGAGGCGACGGACGCAGGAGTGAGCGGGCGAGTTCTTTAGAGCAGACCATCGTCGCTCTCGAATCCGGGCTACAGAGGGCGCTCTGTCCGGGCTCCGCCCAGCTCCGTTTTACGTTACGTGCTCGTAAACATTTCGGCCGGATTGGAGTAGAGGTGATGCCGGAGGCCACTTCCGGGTACACGCGGACGGGAATCACAGCGGGGATCGATCGCTTGCATTTTTGATGAGTGAGTGTCACTCTTGGCTTGCCCGCTGAGGTCGCGATAAGATTAAGAGTTGTGGTTTGATAGTGACCTTTTTTTATCAGATCAACAGAGTGTTGATTTCCTTGTCTCGAGTGCCCGTATCGCAAGCTGGTTTGACTTCAGAGATTGGGAGTACGGATACGGGGAGAGGTCGGGAGGAGGAGGAAAAAAGCCTACTTACTGTGCCTAAAACACAGACTCGAGCGCGTCGGCGGATGAGGGAGTCTCCCGAGAGGTTGAGACCGCCCCCCCCCCACCCCTCCCCTGGTTTTGGACGTGGATTTCTGCCCGAAAAGAGGCCCTCGGTCGTTCGGAGCCGTCCGAGAAGTAAGGGCCAACTCCGCCA
>NC_051407.1:33010443-33010620 GCF_015228065.2 Penaeus monodon
CAAGGGAGAGACAGGAGGGAAGGCTCTCATCTGCTTGGAAACTTTTTGCCGGAAATTACTGTCGACTTAAATTCAGGTCCACAGATTCATTCTGTAGAGCTACGGTCGGAGAATTCTTGCAGTAAATTGATACTCTGACGTCAATTATTTTTATGGTAATGTGCTGCAGGCCTAAAT
>NC_051407.1:33010777-33011405 GCF_015228065.2 Penaeus monodon
TCACGTAATTGCCTTTTTCAATTCCCGGCTGAGCCCCGGAGAGACAGCGTCCGGCGCCTTTCGGCCTCTCCGCACCTCCTAGGCTTTGACGAGGGTGACAGCCGGTGGGTGGGCGGGCAGGGAAGGCCTGGCGTGGGCGGGGTGGGCGGGCGGGAGAAGGCCTGGCGTGGGCGGGGTGGGCGGGCGGGAGAAGGCCTGGCGTGGGCGGGGTGGGCGGGCGGGAGAAGGCCTGGCGTGGGCGGGGTGGGCGGGCGGGAGAAGGCCTGGCGTGGGCGGGGTGGGCGGGCGGGAGAAGGCCTGGCGTGGGCGGGGTGGGCGGGCGGGAGAAGGCCT
Organism: Penaeus monodon; assembly: GCF_015228065.2. NCBI lineage: Eukaryota > Metazoa > Arthropoda > Malacostraca > Decapoda > Penaeidae > Penaeus > Penaeus monodon. Next base: position 33,011,111 of record NC_051407.1, read on the forward strand.
GGCGTGGGCGGGGTGGGCGGGCGGGAGAAGGCCTGGCGTGGGCGGGGTGGGCGGGCGGGAGAAGACCTGGCGTGGGCGGGGTGGGCGGGCGGGAGAAGGCCTGGCGTGGGCGGGGTGGGCGTGAGGAGAGATTCTCGTAACCTTGGCTCTGAGGACGTGATCCTCCGTCTCGCGTTGCGTTCATAGGAGTGGCGAGTCTCGGGAATTCTGGCCTTGAAAGTTTTATCACTTAGAGCGATAAGGATGCTGATGATAATTATGCTGTACTGATATAGTAGTCATTAGCACTGGTATT
>NC_051407.1:33011463-33011542 GCF_015228065.2 Penaeus monodon
AGCTATCCTTCCTCTGCCCCCTGGAGAGGTATGGCAGCCTAGAGTGCACTAGAATTGAAGGAGAAGTTGATGAAGGTAG
>NC_051407.1:33011762-33012684 GCF_015228065.2 Penaeus monodon
TATCGTCCTTCTGTCCCCCGGAGAGGCAAGACAGGCCCGCCAGACAACAGCCAAGCGCGTACTGGATGCGCGAGATCAAACTTAGGCCGAAGTTTAAATCAAGACGCGATCCTGTGCAGGTCCCGAGAGAACCCGAGAGAATCCGAGAGAACCCGAGAGAACCCGAGAGAACCAGAGAAAAACCCGAGAGAACCCGAAAAACAACGAGGGAACCCGAGAAAACCCGTGAGAATCCGAAAGAACCCGAGGCAGTACCCCCCCCCCCCCCCCGACAGACGCTGTAGAAATGGAGGTTGAAAGGCAGCTGGCCTGGAAAGGAGGGCGGGGTGGAAAAATAAGGGAATGAAAAAAACAGGATAAAACGTAGGACATGGAGTAAGATAGGATAAGAAACGGGGGGAGGAAGAAGAAGGTGGGATAAGTACATGGGAGAAGGGGGGGGGGGTAGGGAAAGACATGGGAGAAGGTGGAATAAGCAGAACGAGGGAAGTGAAAGAAGGGCAGAGAAGATGAAATGAAGAGAACATGGAAGAAGGTAGAATAAGTAACACGAGTAATAAGGATAGAATAGAGCTAACGAGAAGAAAGGAGAAATACGGACAACCAGAAAATAGACAGAGGAACCGGCGAGACGAGGAGGAAGAAAAGATGAGAGCAGTGGAAGGAGGAAGAAGGAGGAGGAGGAATAATGAAGTAAATCGAGGAATAAGAAAGATAACACCAATATCGCACTTTCCCACAGCGAAATATGCGAAGCGAGAACAACACCAGGAAACGAAAATGAATGATGGTGAGGACGGGGAAAAAAATGTTTACGGGGGACGAAGATAAAAACAAACAAACAAAAAATAATGACAACACGAAACGCCTGCTTCTTTTGTTGTATTTGTTTCCTTGAGTGAGGTCCGGGATTCGTGTCGTA
>NC_051407.1:33013254-33013385 GCF_015228065.2 Penaeus monodon
CGGTGACAGACGTAACGGCGGTGGTAGTGTTGACAATGCCATCCCTGGGCCATTTATAGGGATGTATTATAATGGCGTCGCGGCCTTTCACTCGCCGTTTTCTGGAGAGCATGGGAGATAAATCAACCATT
>NC_051407.1:33013883-33013993 GCF_015228065.2 Penaeus monodon
GAGTGACGTGAAAGCACAGCCTCGACTCAGAACTTGAGAAGTGTGAGTGATTTACGCCGAGCGGCCCTGAGGGTGTGTCGGCGGGGGTTTTGCATGTCAAGAGCCCTCAG
>NC_051407.1:33014096-33015320 GCF_015228065.2 Penaeus monodon
TCGGAATCTCATACTTCTCTCCCTTGGCAACATATTTGGTGATTGATAATGATCTGCGGCTCACAACAGCAATGAGAATATATTTAGACTTAATGTACCTACAAGACATTGTTTTTATTTTATTTTTTTCTTAATTAACTCGCTACGAAAACAGGTTACCTTAAAGGTGTCTGTAAGTAGTTGATTACATAATAAATCATACTTCGCCACAGAACATAAACTCGCGCTATAACTAGACCCGTAACTCATTATATAGATACACCTGCTCCTTACTTTATAAACATAGAGAAACATTTTCCTACATCTATACCTCAGTGACTAATAACTTGCTCTTCTCTTTGTTGTTTATGTTTCTTTTACGAATATTGGTTTGCTATTCTCTCTTCTCTTTTACGTGTTCCCTTTTTTTCCTTGTTTAGCACGATTGCCTCTCGCCACGTCGGCAGGACAATCGCTTCTCAGTTCTCACGTTGAGACGGTCGGCGTTAGTCAGTCGAGAATCACCTTGGGAAGACATGGATATTTAAGCTAGATTGTCGTTCGAAAAGCATTGGATATGTGAGGGAAGTTGGGTGGAGGGTTGAGGGGGGGGGGCGGCGTCAGAACAAAGGTGGTGGGGGCGTTACAGGAAAGGGGGTAGGGAGGGTATTTGAGGGAGAAGCGGCAGCGGGGTGGGAGGGGTGGGAAGGCCGAGGGGGGGGTGAGAGCGGTGGGGAGAGGAGCCGGTTACGGAAAGCAAAGCGGCCTTGATGACATAGCAGGTGCGTGCCGAGGGGGTTCCCCGCGTGCTTGTGTCTGCTTGCGTTGCTGCCTATGCGCTCGCTGGATGTCCCGCAGCGTCCCGGATCTCTGCTGTGAACATTTTCCGTGTGTGTGTTTTTGGCGCCTTCGTTTTATTGCGCGAGTTACGACCGGGAAGGTTTAGCCAGAGGGCACTGCGACACGCGCTCGGTTCCACTTGGGGCGAGGCAGGCGCGGGGAGGGCGGAGGCGTAGGCGCCTGTTCTTCGGCAAGGCTTTCGTCCCCGACTCCGAGGCTAAAGGTTTAGTTTCTATTATATTTTCCTTCAGATTTTTAGAAGTCAGAGCTCGTGATTTTTTTTCCTTCCTAAGTTTGAAGGATGACGTGGGATGGAGCTGTTTTTCCAGTTCTCCGGGGCAGTAAGGTCGTGTGGGCAAACTCTCCCCCTCCCCACCGCCCTCTTTTCGGCCTCCCATCCGGCTT
>NC_051407.1:33015374-33015794 GCF_015228065.2 Penaeus monodon
TAGAGGTCGATGTTGGCGCACCTCCGCCGGAACCAAGATAAGGAGACGCATCACACTTTCGTTGGCGTTCCCTCCTCCGCGCCTCACCCTCACCCTTTACTCACCCTTCTTGGCTCTCGCCGGTCTCTTTTCTCTCTCTCCCTTCCCCTTTTCTCTCAAACCATCCTTTCATTTCTCTTTCTTCAGCCTTTAATACTCTGTCATTCCTCTTTCGCTCTCTCCTCTCTGCTGCCTCGCCTCCTTCCTTCCTTCGCCTTGCCATCGTCTCCCTTCTTCTGGATCTCCTTTCTTGGTTCCGCTTTCTCCTCCTCCTTTGTCTAAGCCTCTCCTTCTCATTCCTTCTCACTCTTCTCCATCTTTTTTTCACGTATCCTTTCGTCCCCTCCTTATTTTTATCTGCGTTCCTTTCGTCCTCGTGCC
>NC_051407.1:33016000-33016069 GCF_015228065.2 Penaeus monodon
TTTCCTTTCTTTCTCTCCCCAACCCTCTATTCTTTATCTATATATTAAGACATTATTTTTACTTATCTC
>NC_051407.1:33016170-33016245 GCF_015228065.2 Penaeus monodon
TCATTACTCGCATGGGTCTCCCATTTTCCGGTTCTTATCACCTGCAGAGAACGGCAGAGATTACGCTATCGGCCG
>NC_051407.1:33016268-33016407 GCF_015228065.2 Penaeus monodon
GAATGGATTTATCTCCAGGATGATGCTAAACGATCGTGGCGGTTTGTGATGGCTGTTTGCGTGCGTGGGTTGGCTCGTCCGCGGCGCAGGGACCAGCTGCTTCGGAGTTGGTGGTGGCCTGAGGTGGTGAGCGGAGGCC
>NC_051407.1:33016953-33017083 GCF_015228065.2 Penaeus monodon
CCTGTGATCCCTCATTTTCATCCCTACTCGTCTATGTTTCCCCTTTTTTGTCACCCCCCCCCCCCCCGCCCATACACACGCCTGCCAGTGTAGAAAAAATAACTTTCTTATCATTCGCTTTATTCTAATT
>NC_051407.1:33017159-33017352 GCF_015228065.2 Penaeus monodon
ACCCTTCTTGCAAGTCCCACGTACACTCTTGCCTACAGATCTCGCCTACAACATCCGTTTACGACCTCTGCCTACGACCTTGCCTACGACCTTGCCTACGACCTTGCCTACGACCTTGCCTACGACCTTACCTACGATCCTAACCCACAACCCTCACCCATCCCCTCACCTACGACCGTACCTACGATAGTCA
>NC_051407.1:33017379-33017469 GCF_015228065.2 Penaeus monodon
TTCCCAACACCTCATCGGCGCTCCAACAGCCAGGAAATATTATCCACTTGACCTGCAACCTTCCTTCTCGCGTCCTCTATCCCCTCGGAC
>NC_051407.1:33018253-33018542 GCF_015228065.2 Penaeus monodon
CACAATCCCATGGCACGAGCCCCCCCCCCCCTTCCAAGCCATGCCCATGCCCCCCGTGAGAGACCCCCCCCCTGGTCGCCTCCCGTGCTTCTCCCGGGGCGTAACTCATGCGAGGGCAGGGGTTCCCCTAGCCGACCGGTCATGCTCGATTGCATGACGGCGCGAGAGAGGATTTCGTGACTCACAAGATTAATATTGGGAGTTTATTTGCGCTTTCCGTGTTTGTTTGCTTTTGCGCGCGGTATTCGGTGTCACTGCGTTAGGTATCACTACACGGCGTGCTAAGGAG
>NC_051407.1:33018631-33019106 GCF_015228065.2 Penaeus monodon
ATAATGAGTGTGAGTGTACCTGTGTGTGTGTGCACATGCATGCTTTCGCGTTTGTGTATGGCCGCAATGCACAGCGACACCCACACCTTCCAGGTACGAAACGGAAACCCGATGCGCCCCCCCCCCCCCCAGCGGCGGGCCGGGGGAGCGCGGGCGAGGGAGGGAGGCTGCGAGCACATGACTCCTTTCCTCTCCGGCGGGAGATATGGGAGCCGCCGCCGGGGGCCTCGCTTGCCATCGGCGCCGGGGGAGCTGATGGGTGCGGGGGGGGAGGCTCCTGCAGCGCTGGGTCTCTGCTGGAGGGAGCGGGGCGGGCAGGAGCAGGGGCACGGGATGGGGGGGAGGGGCGCTTAAGGGAAGGGGCTGTGGGCGTGGGGGAGGAAGGGGCTGTGGAGGGCCAATTGCTGAGTGATGCGGGGGGGGGGGGTATAGGGCAGGGAGACTTGTGTGTGGGTGGCGTGTAAATGGTTGTGAA
>NC_051407.1:33019197-33019275 GCF_015228065.2 Penaeus monodon
TGAGTGAGGATGTGGAGTGTGAGGTTGTCAAGTGGCTAAGGGTGGCTTGACAGGGAAGAGGTTTTGGAACCGTGGGTT
>NC_051407.1:33019307-33019980 GCF_015228065.2 Penaeus monodon
CTCGCAGCCGTGAGCAATGAAAGAAGCAAGCGCGGCCTCGCTGGCCCTTGGCGAAGCATGACGCTAGCAACAGTTCCTGGAGTGACGGCGTTCGTCCGAAGGGCTCGGCGGGCTTCGGCCACCGCCGCTGTTCCCTCGCCGCGCCCCTCGCCCTGCCGTGCCACCGCCGTGCCCCCTCAGGCCCTGGTGGCTTGCACGGCGGCGCCACCAGGAAGGTTCTCGTGCCGCCGGACGGTCGTCCACTGCGGCTGCTACGACGAGTCCGAGATGTTCGGCGCGACGGAACGCAGCAATTGGCAACGCTGCGCTCCTGACGTCACAGCCCGCCGAACGGACCCTAATCGCGTGTCGGTATGCGTTGTGTTTGTTTCTTGATTAATCGGCCGAAGGGAGTTCTAAAGGAGGAGTCTCAAGGACACGGCGGGACGTTACGACACACGTGTGCGGCGCGGTAATAATAGCATTACGAAAGCACACGATTAGCACTCCCGAGCTGCCTCCCCCTGACGTCACGGGAGCGAAGGTGCAGGGGGCGCTGTTTAGGCCTTTCTGCGACCCGTGTTTATCCCGGCTGCGGCGAGAGGGCGGCTGCGGCAATACTGTGCATCGCTGCTCTAAACAAGCAAGTGTAAACACCTCCGTGGCTGCCCGGTGCCCGTCATCAGGGGAAAGA
>NC_051407.1:33020027-33020530 GCF_015228065.2 Penaeus monodon
TGATAGCGCCTCCCCTGGCTCGCAGGTCCGGCGCGCCCTCACCCCTGCTCCAGAAGGAAGGACCGTGAAGGACGATCTCCTCTCGGAGCGAATTGAACGACAGGGGCAGGACAAACGAAAGGAAACGGATGTTAAAAACTGACCATTTTTCTCGTGTTATTGGCAAGCATAGCCTTAAGAACGGCCAAGGAGCGACGCTATCACATGATCGGTGGAATCAGAACGGAGCCTTTGGTTATCATTTGCATTTTATTGTCGTTTCCGCTTCACTTTACCTTATTGCAGATTTTAGGTCCTGTTCTATCGTGAGTAGCAATATGCTCTACATTATGTTACATTTCTGAAAGCGATAAGGACAAACGGCAGCTCAGTTTAGGCATACCGCGATGTAGGCCTAACACGACAAAGGGACGGGCGCTCGGACCCAAACCTTTGAGCTACTTCCTTTGCATCCAACTTCGGGCTGCATGGTGACAGCACAACGATAGAAATAAGACGGCGAT
>NC_051407.1:33020590-33020808 GCF_015228065.2 Penaeus monodon
CTAATAATGAGTAAACAATCGCTCGTTTGGTGGCGCTCTATGCCAGGCGGACGGACGCAGGTGGAGTCCGTCGCCGCATCGTGTTTTTGAGGGAGGGGTTGCCGCCGCCGACTCTCTCCTTTTGATGCTTCTTCTCGTCATGCGGTTTGCCAGGTCATGCATATTAGCCTTCGTCTTTCGCGCTCACGTCTTCTAGCGTCAGCGCCCGTCTCCTGCGC
>NC_051407.1:33021073-33021182 GCF_015228065.2 Penaeus monodon
GCTGCCCCTCCGCCCACGCGCCCGTCGCCAGACCAGACCCGGGAGCAGCAGAAAAGAAGCCAGCGCCAATTGACGGCCGTACCGAGAAGTGCACTCGCGAGCGGGTCTA
>NC_051407.1:33021305-33021695 GCF_015228065.2 Penaeus monodon
CGCGGTTAATTGATACGAGGAAAGTTGTTTGGCGGGACAGTTGTGCCATTGAGGCGGTGTTGATGTTCCTCTTACGCTTGTTAGGCGCGCTACAACTCCCTCCACACGTGTTGTTTCGGCCGCACAGCTGCACGCGGCCGTTTATCTCCGCGGTTTTTAAGATATTGCCAAGTGATTAAGGATGTGATTGAGAGAGATATCTCATTCTTTCGGCAGCGATGAGGAGCGCGAGCCGTTTTTTCTTCGCTCTTTTTTTTATCTTCGTCGTTCTTTCTCCCGTGGCAAGTGCAGCGATGTGTTCGAGCACCAGGGTTTGTTTATGAATGATCACGCTGCGTAAACAGGATTGAGGGGCGAGGGCGGGGCGCTGTGCTGGCCTGGGGTGCGTGA
>NC_051407.1:33021866-33022472 GCF_015228065.2 Penaeus monodon
CTTCATTGCGAGCTTGTGCGTGCCTGTTTCTCCCTTCGTCGATCTATACTTGTGCCCGCTAGTGTGTGCACATGTGTGTTTGTTTTGCTTCTCTGCATGTCTGTCCGTCGGTCTGTACCGGTGTTCGTGTGCGTATGTCCCTGAGAAGCGAGGTGAGGAAGGTGAGGAGGAGGGAGGCGAGGGAGGCGAGGCTAGGAAAGCGAAATGAGAGGAGGCGAGGGAAATAAGGTGAGGGGGGCGAGGGAAATAAGGTGAGGAAGGCGAGGGGGAGGGGAGACGAGGCGAGGGAGGCGAGGGAGACATTGCAAAGAAGCGAGATAAGGAAGGGAGGCGAAGGAGACGAGTGAAGCGAGATGAAGGAGGTGAAGCAAAGTTATCGAAACGAAGGAGGCGAAGAAGCGATCGCGAGAGACGCGAGGGGCAGCGAGGCGAGCGAAGGAGGCGAGGGAGGCGAGGTTGGGATGCGAGAAGTTGCAGCTGAGATGGCAAAACCCCAAAAGTCCCTCCGCCCTGCCAGGAAATGAAAGGCCCCCTTTGGAAGATTAGGAATATCAGCCTCGCCTCCCTGGGCTCGCCCGCCGTGCTGGAGGCCCGTCCGCTCGCGGC
>NC_051407.1:33023305-33023514 GCF_015228065.2 Penaeus monodon
TTTCCCATTTATTCTTTCTCCTTCGTCCATTTTTATGCTTCCTTTCTACGGATATTGTTTTTTTCCCAAAATAGTTTCTACTTATTTTTTAAAAAATGAACATCGTTTATTTTCATTTCCCCCTGTAATTAATAGCTGCTCGGCGCTGTGCCTGAGTGGGAGATAATAAATTTAAAAAATCACCATGGGGGAAAGAATTGGGCCCCCGG
>NC_051407.1:33023713-33023879 GCF_015228065.2 Penaeus monodon
GTTTAACCCCTCGTCTCCCAATGGGTTCACTAGCGTTTTATGCTGCTTAGCATATGGCGTTTATTTCATAGATAGATAGATAAGATATCTCCCCTCGGCAGGTAAGAAAGGGGCCTTGTGAGCAGATGTCTTCGACTTTGGTGTAGGTATATAGGTCGTTCAATAA
>NC_051407.1:33024105-33024277 GCF_015228065.2 Penaeus monodon
TCCGTCCGTCCGTCCGTGGCATGTCCGCGCAGCGAGTCCCCGCGAGGAGAGGAGGAAACCGGGCGCTGCGGCCGCCGAGGCGAAGGGCGCCGCAGGTTCAAGGAGCGCCCGGGAGAGGTCCGCGGAGACGTTAGTGATGGCGGCAAACAAGAGGGAGATGAGGCCGGTGGGC
>NC_051407.1:33024349-33024629 GCF_015228065.2 Penaeus monodon
AACACTTGACTCTCTCAATTAGCTGACTCAGACCAGTGTCTCCGGAACCCTGCCTCGGCCTCCGGGGCGCGTTGACCCTGCTTGGAACCCCCGCCCGCCGCCCGCCCGACGAGGCCCCGGCAACACCGATTTTATTATTTATTTATTTGTCATCCACTTGGAGCTTCCATTAGCTCGAGGGCGGGCGGCCATCGGGGTGGGCGAGGTCACCGTGTCCTGGCCTCTGACGTCAGCGCCATGCCCGCCCGCGCTCCGCCCTCCGTGCTTGTTGCTTTCGCCG
>NC_051407.1:33025271-33025509 GCF_015228065.2 Penaeus monodon
TCTGTTCCCTCGTTAGTACACCGAATTGTGTAAGACGAGCACCTGACCCAGGGGCCCAGCGCGACGAGTGCGGAGGCTTTCCCTCATTACCCGCAGCGGGGTCGGCGGCGCAAAGAGGCGCCTGTTCTCGTCCCCCGCGCCGGAGGGGGACCCGTGCTCGCGGCCCAGGCTCCCACGACCGCCGACGAAACCGCACGAAGACCTGCGCAGCTGTGGTCTCTCCCGGAGGTGCGCCTCC
>NC_051407.1:33025676-33025819 GCF_015228065.2 Penaeus monodon
AGTACGGCGCCCGCCTCTCCCTTGAGTCGCACCTCGGCAATTTCTCTCGATGGCCACACTGCCGTCACCTACCGCCGCGCACCTAATTATGGACAGATCTAATTAGTGCCACATTTCACACGGCGACTGCCAGCCTGCTCCTC
>NC_051407.1:33026054-33026414 GCF_015228065.2 Penaeus monodon
CCTCGACCTCCCCCTGAAAACGGGGTTCCCCTTTCCCTTTCAAATTTCTGGGGTCTCCCCTCCCTCCTTCACCTGGCTAATTACGTTCGGCTCCGGACACCTTTGGCGGCTGCGTGCGCTGCCTCGCCGGCCACACTTGCTGCCGGCAAAGACGCGACAGTGCCGCTCCCACACATTATCGCGAGTTTCCGGTCGGAAGATTATGGGCTTAGTGGCCCCATAAGGGAGCGGCCATTTTGTCATGTACTCTATGGCACCGTCCAGAGTGAGGGCGACTCGCTGGCCGCAGCTGGCACACGGCGTGATTGTTATCGCAGCCATCGCCCCTTCGCCCTGTCGGCGCTCGCTGGGGCGGCCGCG
>NC_051407.1:33028462-33028647 GCF_015228065.2 Penaeus monodon
GCACACAGTCCTTTAAATTCCCCCCAAAATGTTACAGCAGTAACGAAATGGCCATGCTTCCCAGTGACGGTCGCATTCCTCTCGCGGAAGGCTGTTGTTCGCCATCGATGTGCGGGGGAGGCGGGGGGGGGGGTTGTGTACCCGCACAGTACCTTTAATTTCCCTGCTTCCGACAGCGGCCTCCA
>NC_051407.1:33029223-33029925 GCF_015228065.2 Penaeus monodon
CGGCGCGACCTTGATTGATGGTCCTCGGTCACCGCGGAAGCGACGCGGCGGGGCGGAGCATCTTGTCGCGGCCAATGTTAATTCACTTTAAGTAGGGATTAGGGAGCGGGCGAGGCTCGGGAGGGGACGGAATAGGGGTAGCAAGAGGAGATGGCTAGGGAGGAGGGGACGAAGAGGTGGGAGAGGATAGAGTGATATGCTCAGGGAAATAGCTGCCGCTACTAACGGTTCATGCCACAATGTTTAGGCAAATATGCTCCATGCTATTACTGTTCTTTTCTTACCGTTTTCATTTTAGTACTGCTCTACTCCTATGCTCCCAACTCCACATACTCGCTCTACGCGTCTCATTTCTCTACTCTACCGCTCCTCTCTTTACTACCGCTAAATAATGCCCCACTTCTACGCCTCACGCTCTCCTCTCTCACTGCCACCGTCTACCTTACGTCTCCTCCCCCTCTCATGCCGGCCTCCCTTTCTTGGTCTCTCGGTCACCGCGGAAGCGACCGCGGGGCGTAGCTCTTTCCGGCCATTCTATCTCACTTAGAAGGGATTAGGAGCGCTAGCTCGGGTAAAGGACGAGAGAGATTAAGGGGAGGAACGAGGAGGGAAGAATAGAGGCGAATATAGCTCTCAGGAAATATGCTCGACGTCCATCCGTACGGGGGTCTTGAGGCAAGAAATGTCCTCTTCTTCTGTTCT
>NC_051407.1:33030326-33030556 GCF_015228065.2 Penaeus monodon
AAAAAAGGAAAAAAAAGGGAGGGCTTTAAACAATGTGAAATAGCGACCGAGCTGGCGGGAGCTGATCCAGCGCCAGGCCTGGATCAAGGGATCGCGCGGCCAGCGGCGCCCGATGCGGCCGCCCTCGGGAGGGGAGGCGCGCCCGCTGGAGGCGGCGGGGGGGGGTGGCGAAGGTGGTTCCGGGGAGAGCGACCCCTGTGCTCGGGCCGAAGGGCAAGGCTGTTCTGGGG
>NC_051407.1:33031236-33031470 GCF_015228065.2 Penaeus monodon
GTATTTCAGAAAAATAATGCTATTTGTAATTTCTAGAACAGTAGGGTTCCTGTGCTGATAAAGCGCCGGCTATTTGTTACTATGACCCTTAGCATGTTCACTGGCCGCTCTGTGCTCTTATATATATCAGTATATTGCGTATGTGAGGACCTTTTAGCTGCATTTTATCCTCCCTTCTTTTTTCTCTCTTTTCCTTGTGGGTGTCCGTTATCGGGGGTCAGAGTATATAAAAGG
>NC_051407.1:33031499-33031570 GCF_015228065.2 Penaeus monodon
TATTCAGAAGCGCGGAGGCTGATGATGAAGAAGAGAGAGAAATCAAAAGAAAAATAAATGTTTTTTTGATT
>NC_051407.1:33031797-33031914 GCF_015228065.2 Penaeus monodon
CGCAAAATCCGAAAGAGGAGAAGGGGAGAATAGGAGGGTCCGCGGCGGCGATGACCGACGAGTCATCATTACACAAACAGCAGGTAGAGGGAAATGATGATGACGTTTACGCGCTCG
>NC_051407.1:33032699-33032988 GCF_015228065.2 Penaeus monodon
CGCAACGAGAGGGCGTGTGCTTGGAGGGGGGGGGGGGCAGCGAGGTGCAGTACCCGGCCGCCGAGCCCTAACGAGCCCCCTGGGACCCCCCTCCCCCCTCCCCTTCTCCCTCCCCTCCTCCCGCACCTCCCCCGCCTTACCTCAACTTTAACCTTCGCGATGATCCCTCCCTCTCTACGGCCTCTTTTCTCGCGCCCTCTCTCTTCCTCCCTCCTTTATTCGCGACATTTCTCTCCCCTCTCGGACCCTTTCTTTACACTTGTATCTCCTCCTCCCCCTGTTATGCGTA
>NC_051407.1:33033024-33034493 GCF_015228065.2 Penaeus monodon
TCGTTCCCCCCTTCCCTCCTTTATTGGTGTCTGCTTTTCTAAAAAGCTTCCTCTCTTTTACTGCCATTGCCTCTCCTCTTTTCCTCCTTCTCCCGCCTCTCCTCGTCCTGCCCCTCTTCTCTTCCCCTCCCTCGTCCGCCTCTCGTCTTCCCCTCCCTCGTCCACCTCTCCTCGCCCTTTCCCTCACCCTCCTCGCCTCTTCCCCTCCCTCGTCCACCTCTCCTCGTCCTTTTTCTCACCCTCCTCGCCTCTTGCCTCGTGTCCCTCCAGCATCCACGCCAGACCGCTCATCTCTGCTTGATCTCATCTCCTCACGCCTCTCTCCCCTCGTTTCTCTTTCCCACTTCATTCCTCTCGCTGTTGCCTTCAGCTCCACCCGCCGACTATTTCCACAGATCCATTTACGGTCTTTTTTCTTCCTTTTGTGTTTGCTCCGAGTATCTTTCATTTATACTTCCCCGTTTTAGCTTCTGGTTTTCTCTTCTCTTGTTCGCCTGTCGTCTTTATTGCACTTTATATATATGTTGTTTTATATTTTGTGTTTCATTTTTTTTCCTTTCTTTCCTGCTTCCTTCCCCCCCTAACCCCTCCTCCTTCGCCGGGCTTTGCTCTCCCTGACGCAGGAGCCGGAATCTGCCAACAGCGCGCCGAGGAACACCGCAGCGCCGGGCCTCGAGTGCTTGCGTAGGCCTTCTTCGGGAGGTGAGCGGGCGCGGCTGCCTGTGACGTCTGTGCACTCTGTACTCCGTCGTGTTTGATCCTTTCTGCAGATTCGTCGCTGTTGGGAAGGGACGGTGCTTGTCCGAGGCCAGGGCGTCGTCTGTACCCGGAGGCGAGATAAGATCGGGGTTTCTTTCCGTCAGTCTCGAGTGACAGGCTTCAATAGGGGGGAATGGAAGACGATATTCAAGGACGCTTTCTTGGCGACCGCGACGTCACTCACAGAAGCGCGTATGGGCTCTCGAAGAACCTGTGGCCTCGCAGCTGCTTGCCGCGACCCCGCCACGTGGCTTTGTACAGGCGGGGCGAGTGCGAAGAGGCGAGGCTGTGTTCAAGGATCGGTCGAAGGGGCGGCGCCATGGAAGGACCTCGGGCGCGCTTTTGGCCTTCGTCTGGAGTCTGTAGAGTGTGACTGCGGTAGCATCGAATGAAAAGGACAGCGTGACCACGGACGCGAAGGCTTTCCTCTCGCAAGCGCGGCGACAAGCACGCGTCGAATCACACGCAAGCGATTCAGAGATGCTAATAATCCCGGCGAAGCTCACTGCACATTCAAGTAGACAGGCAGGGACTTCGTTACAGGCAAACGCATACCGGGAAGCAAAGTCATGCTTGCAGATTGGCGGGAAAGAGGGTGAATAATGTGACAAATTAGGTCCATTTCTCCAGTCACTCAGAACCAGGATGCCATTGCACTCTTGAGCAATGCCTTAGGACAGCTGTTGATTATGTGCATGAAGGCAGTTTTG
>NC_051407.1:33035661-33036430 GCF_015228065.2 Penaeus monodon
GAAAGTGTTCCCGATGCATTTTAGGCGCCGAGTTGTCGCAGGTGTGGGCATAACGACGCCGATAATAAGCGCCGCCCATACCACCTGTTGATGACGTAAGAAACTTCCCCGGAGCACCTGTTGAAGTTGCCTCTCAGATTTTTTTTCCTGCGTGTCCCATGAAAATGTCGTCATCGGACAAGTAGAATAAATTATTGATATTTTTTTAATGGATAATTCGCGGGCGTTGGCCTTCCTCTCGCTTTTCGTCGGTCATTACAAGTGCTCGCGAAAGTCGTCTTCGGGAGGGATAAAAAACTTCGCCAAGATATTTCGGAGATTATTTGAAGTTGGAGGCGCCTTCTCGTACTTCTTCGGCGCTGCCTCTTGTGCCTGCGAACGGCTTTGGAAGTTCTTGAGGAGGACGGCGCGAGTCTCTTTGAATTACTCCGCTTCTCAGATTAGCTCTTCTGTCCTTTGGAAGGAGGGGGGTATTAAAGGGGACAGCGATGGTTGGCAAGGGAGGTGGAAGGCCCAGATAGGGTGGAAATAAGTCCTGGATTTATCTCTAAAGGGAGTGCGGAAGGTCAGCATATATGGTTTATTGGATAGAGGAAAGGGCGTGATTCCATTGCTCCAGCTGGGGCGCTCGAGATGAGACCAGCGGCGCGGCAGGAGGAGGGTGATGTGGCACAACACGGACGCCGGGGTTTGCTTCCGCGCCGTGTGGAAAATATGAGGAAAGGGCGTCTCAAAATGCACTTTCGGGAGCATTTCGGAACGGCGGTTT
>NC_051407.1:33036476-33036721 GCF_015228065.2 Penaeus monodon
TGCATGATTCGCGACACTGGACCTTATCGCACCTTGCGGCAAAGGCGGAAGTCCCCTGGAGGAGGCGACTCGATTAGGGGAGTCGCGGGAGGACCTGCATCGGGGAGGCGGTTCCTTGAGGCCGTGTGGGGCTGCCATCCCGCCTTTGCTTCTTGCCTCTTGCTTAGGGCTCTCGTTTGCTTGGGGCTCTCCGTATTTCTGATCTTCACTCACTTCTCGAAAGGTGTAGGCTTGGCCTTTACCAA
>NC_051407.1:33036868-33037024 GCF_015228065.2 Penaeus monodon
GCCTCTGCTGACATTCGCTCAGTTCCCTATCGCCTGTAGAGCTTCGCCAGGCGCCGAGCCTCACTGATTCCGCAGGCCACAGTGAAGACTGGGCGGCGTTCCCGGCGGGTCGGGCTTGGCTTGGCGGCGGCAGTGAAAGTGGGCTGGACCGCGGGC
>NC_051407.1:33037087-33037349 GCF_015228065.2 Penaeus monodon
ACCGAGAGGGAAAGCAGTGAGCGAGGGAGTGTGGGCGCGACCGGGCGAGGCGCGAGGACGGCGTAGGCGACGGCCGGAGGGCTCGAAGGCCGTGTCACCCGGAGGCGCTGACGGACAGGCGGCGAGGGGGGTGGGGAGGAGAGGGACGGGGGCTGCCCCCGCCGTGGGAGGCTGGCGAGCCCGAACGCGTCGTCGGCCCGAAAACTTTTAACGAGCCTCATTATGATCAGGCTGAGTCACTCCACGGACCAGGGCACATCTG
>NC_051407.1:33037906-33038013 GCF_015228065.2 Penaeus monodon
TGTGTGGTGCCTTTCCGGAATTCCAAACTTTTATCGGAAATGGTAATTTATTGTGTTTAAGGTGGCTTGTAGATCAGAAAGACACACACACACACATATATAAACAC
>NC_051407.1:33038575-33038789 GCF_015228065.2 Penaeus monodon
CCCGCACGTCCGCTCTCATCCTGCTTCCCCGCTGAAAGGCAGAGGATGAAGAATGTCGGGCTGAGCAAAGAGGATGATTAACCGTGGCGAAACATTTATGCATTGCGAATCCCCTGATGCGGCTATTAATGAGCCTCTGTCGCGGGCAGCGCCATTAGCCTTGACGGATGGAATGTTGCTCTCAGAATTTGCAAGACTGGCAGTGCGTACATAT
>NC_051407.1:33039489-33039893 GCF_015228065.2 Penaeus monodon
ATTCCGACATACTAATGTTTACTTCGTCCCTTGCAGGTTACCTCCTATACAAAGACTTCTGCAAGACGGTGTGCGACGACCCGGTGCCGCAGCTGGAGTTCTACGAGCAGGTAAGCCGTGACGTCACTTCCTCCCAGTCAAGGCTTTCCGAGATCCGTCCCGGTTCGCGGACTGGTACCGGGCCGAGGACTATTTTCGCGGCCGCCCGGTAACTGGGCCGCGAAAATAGTCATGGGAATAGTCGGAAAATTGTGGAGAAAACCCGGATTTGTTCTTTGTAAAGTCAGCGCACCGGTTGGGCGCAGGCTGGTCGAAGCAAGGTTCAGTCGCATAATCGGATGCGCATTCATGTTTATGGGGAGGTTTGCTCTCGAGGGAACAGCTGATTCTGACTGATCATTTGC
>NC_051407.1:33040285-33041219 GCF_015228065.2 Penaeus monodon
GCCCTTCCTCTCCCCTCTTCCCACTTTCTCTCTACTTCATCTTCATCCCCTTCTATTCTCGCTTCGTCATCCTTTCCTCCTGTTTCGTCGCCGCGCACGCAGAGAGCATATTTGCGAGGCGCCCTATTGCGTGGCTAATTACCGTGGGCGGCCTTTCGCGTGGATGGGCGTCGAGTGGATGTGGAGGCGGAGGTGGGTGGAGAGGGGAGGAGGGGGAGGAGAGATGGGGTGGAGGGAGGTGGAGGGGGGTGGGGGAGGGCGAAGGAGGGTGGGATGGTGAATTGGATGGAAGTGGAGGGAGGTGGAGAGATATGCAAGAAATGGGGGAGGGTGGAGATAAGTAGAGGGAGTCGGAGATGGGGTGGAGTTAAGTGGAGGGAGGTGGAGGGCCGGAGGGAGGGAGGGAGGTGGAGGGCCGGAGGGTGAGGGGAGGTGGCGGAGGGAGGAGGAGGGAGGTGGAGGGCCGGAGGGTGAGGGGAGGTGGCGGAGGGTGCGGTGGAAAAGGGATGGAAATTGGCTAAGCGAATTTTCTCCCTCTCGGATGTTGAAAAATAGAGGAGAAACGACTTTTTCTTTCTTTCTTTTTTTAACGCGTTTCCCCGTCTCGTTTTATTTATGTTCTGGAAAGAAGTCGCGGCGAAAAGAAAACATTAGATTTTATTAGAAACTGTCCGGCAGAATATGAAATCTTTCGGTACATATGAAAAAGTGTCATGAAACAAAGTCAAGATGGCATCCATATTTATTTCAAAATCTTCCTTTGTCTTTTCACTTGCATTTCTGGAACTCAAGTTTAGTTCTAAAAAGAGACAGAAAATAAGAGGATATATTGTTTTTTGGATAAAAGTTTATGTAATTGGATTTTTCTTAGAGAGACGAGGAAATTAAATGTGTCCACGAGTGATACTGCGAACGAGGGAGACAGAAAGCAAGG
>NC_051407.1:33041871-33042264 GCF_015228065.2 Penaeus monodon
AATGACAGAAGCGACGAAGATGTCAAATCCACAGCAAGAAAATGTACAAATGGGCACGAGAAAGGAGGCAGAACATTCGGAGAAGATTCTCAACTGGGAATCTTCTGTGACTGGAATGGCCCAAGGCTTGGTGGCGTACGGGGGTGGTCTGGGTCAGGAATTTGTTTGGACTCCATGATAGAATTGCCGTGGTGAACAAGGTCATTCGAGCGACGTCAGAGGGGATGGCAACAGGCAAGATAGTGGCTTGCGTGAAAGGTGTTAATAAGGACAGCGCTGCATGCAATTATGCACTATTCCATGCCTATCGTTTATGTGGAAGGTATTAACAAGTGTGGTTGCAGACGATATTTAGATGCATTTGAAGGAGAAAGAACGTTAATAAAGAACGTT
>NC_051407.1:33042375-33043701 GCF_015228065.2 Penaeus monodon
GGTAGCAGGAAGTCTGCCTCACTGACGAACAGCATTAACACCAGGGAAAGAAGCATTGGGAGAAGAAGCAGATCAGAGAGGAATATCCAAGGATGACTGCCTGCCCCCACTGCCATTTGGGATTTTCTCTTTTCTGTGTCAGTAATTTTGAGAAAATTTAAGTCTGGATACCAACTTGGAAAAGGATAGAAAAAGGTCGCCCATTCTCTTTAGATGGACTATTTTGTTTTTACAACGAATGGAAATTAAATTGATTCGTTCGTAAGACATGAGCGAGTAGATGCAACGAAAAGAGGAAAAATACGGGGACAGTTGATGGTGAATCAATTAGCAACACGGGTCAAGAAGGAAAGAAATATCAAAGTATACGAGAGAGTGGATAGACAACACAGTATGAAAGAGCCGCACAAAAGGAATACCAACGAAGATTGAAAATGCACGGAGCGTTCCATCGCAGAAGGAACGTGTAAGTAACCAGGCAGGAAGGAGGAAGGGATTTGGTGTTGAAAAAAGTGTTAGATGTGTAGAGAATAAGCTTTGTGACTTGTTATGAATATTGGATTGATCAAATAAAAAGGGAGGAACATCGAGACCGAATAAAGTCATGATTCCTGTAGTATGGCCACGTGAGAATAAAGAACATCATAAAAATAAAGCATTTTATTCGCTACACAAGAGCAAGCGTAGGGGAAACGTATTCTACAAGGAACATTATCTGTAAGGAGAATGTGTTAAAGGAATATAGATTATGTGAAAAAGGAAATGAAACAACTGTATATATATTACTGTTTATCTGATTGTCAGATTCTTGCACAGTATCTGCCCAAAGTTGGAGATATGGCAATTATGCACTGGATTTGACCACAGAGGTAAACGATACGACCATTACGTAAACATATTTATTACGAAAGAAGACTTTAGATCGCTGTGGTATTTTCCCCGGTCCAGATCACCAACTAGCTGATCAGACGTTGACCTCGAAAACAAGGGTCGATGTCGCCTGCTAATAATCCTTCATGTCCCTTTGGTACACGAATCGGGGGAAAGGAAAAAGATAAAAGGGACGTATAACGAGACTTGGAAAGAGAGAGAAATCCGTAGATTGTGCAATATAAGAGATGGGAAGATTATGCCAATGATGATCGGAGGACTGGGAACCGAACTTAGGAAAGAACATTGAGATTGGCGGAAGAAAATCAAAAAGTTTAGCACAGAACTACAAAGATGGTATGAAAAGAACTGGATAAGCGAAGACATCAGACGGCTTGCTACTCAGTAGTTAACCGGTAGTCGACGTTATTACCGAGGGAGCCCAGAGGCAGAAGG
>NC_051407.1:33043965-33044120 GCF_015228065.2 Penaeus monodon
CAGAATAAAGAAGAGCAAAGGAAAGGACGGTACGTTTTCACAGTCGTGGGTACGATAATAACACGAAAAAACGCGCACAAAAGAGAGAGAAAGAAAAAGTGCGAGGTGTCTTTGGCTCGCCTGGGAATCCTACCCGGCCGGGGCTGGGGGGAGAC
>NC_051407.1:33044705-33044873 GCF_015228065.2 Penaeus monodon
CCCCCCCTGAAGGCCGCCCCCGCGACACGAGGCGCCGCCCGCGGGGCTCCCTCTCTTGCCCTCCCCGCGTACTGGCGGGCCTCGTGACCGACGCAGCCTCTCCTGCTCTCCCGCGCCGCCGTCCCCAAACTGGTTTATGGAAACTGGACACCGGAGGCCGCGGAGGAA
>NC_051407.1:33044900-33044995 GCF_015228065.2 Penaeus monodon
CCGCAAGCAACACCGTCGGGACGCTTGCATGTGACTGCGGAATGACTTACCTGGCCGCCTCCGCCCTCGCCACGCCCGCTGCGCTCCCGTCTTGC
>NC_051407.1:33045812-33045960 GCF_015228065.2 Penaeus monodon
GCCCCCGTGCGATTTTTTGTGAAGGTGTTTTTCTTCATTTGTGTTCGTTGGGAGAAGGAGGGAAGAAGGGAAGGAGAGAAGGGAATTGGACATTTCTTTAGTATATAGTTAGTATATATCTGTATGATGACAAGCCGTGACGTGAACA
>NC_051407.1:33047367-33047981 GCF_015228065.2 Penaeus monodon
AGCCAACATTAAACGAATAGGGAAATCCAGGAGCACCAACACAGTCACTAACACAGGAGCGCAGAAAACGGGACCACAGGAGCGCAGAAAACGGGACCACAGGAGCGCAGAAAACGGGACCACAGGAGCGCAGAAAACGGGACCACAGGAGCGCAGAAAACGGACACAGGACGCAGACGGCCCAACAGAGGCGCAAAAACGGGCCAAAAACACGAACAGACGCGACGATACAAGAAAAACCTGTGCCTCTGAAAATTCTTGAAATCCACATGCCATTCACTGTTTCAGAAGGTGAATATTTATTGCAATTGGTTGCTTCTAAACAAAATCCTACCTTCTCGTGCTTCTTCAAAGAAAATGGGGTTCTTAGGACACACAGGCTTAAGATGCCCTGCCTCACAGTCAGGAAACGTATGGCAGACAAATTTGCTTTAACATTATTAGTTAGAGGGATTTAGGAGTAACTTCCGACCCCTATCAAAACTTGATACGCGGGAATATGAATTGTGGACCGAAGACCATGTATCTGCTAGCTCCACAGCTCATTCTAGGGAACTGACCTTTTGTTCCTTAATGAATATCCTTACAGCTGGAGAGAGAGAGGAAAATTTTGT
>NC_051407.1:33048019-33049005 GCF_015228065.2 Penaeus monodon
GATCTAAGAGAAAAGAAGTCTTATGGTACACCACGACCCCTTTATCCAGTCATCAAAAAGGCGACCTATAAGCAGAGAAAATTGATGATAAGTTTCAACTGCTCTATTTATACTTGATCTATAATGATCTGGAATTTTACTAAATCCTTTCAGGAGAGCCAATTTTAACTATTCATAAGCTGCTGTAATTTCTGAAGAGAGAGAGGTGTACATACTTTACCACCACTTTAAAGGGCTGCCCATTCGAATGGCGTATGTATCAGAATTAATCCCCAGTAACGAGGCAACCCGTTCAAATCCCACTAGGTACGAAGACCAATCCACCCCATCCCTAAACACGGGCAAAGATGGTCTAACCGCTCCCTCAGTAACAACAAAATTGTTTCTTATTGACCCGAACTAATTCCAACTTTCCTTCTGTTCCCTTTCTGTTTCTAATCTAGCCTTTTATATTTCCTTTTCGGCTTCGACTTTTGCCTTTTTAAAATATCTTTCCTTAGCTCTTTCTTCCCCGTAATACGACTGCTGACTAACTACATATTTAGCAACATCATCCCCGACGAGTTCTAAAGACTCCGCCTGATGCTTCAGCGTATCAAAAGAATTACCTGCCATAATGGCAACAGGAATTTACCAAAGTTCTTTCTGACCAACGAATCTACGAGTTCGCTACAAAACACGGTGACGGTGAACTCGAGGAGACCTAATCTCGGACCAACAGATATCTTGACAAGGGCATCACAGTCCTTAACACAGCCAAGAGCCATCGAACCCAAAAGAACTTGGGAAATAATAGTCCGTTGTCAGACAATTATCAGTCAAATCAATTAAATAGGATCGAATATCAAGCAAAATTCTGATCCAACTTTGCTTCCCGCCCCCGAGGACAGCAATGTAATGCTAAAAAAAATACAACTACCACAACCCAGAGAGATTACTTTGGACCCTGGCAAGGTCGCCACTTGCGAATAATCCAAGGTTCTTTC
>NC_051407.1:33049120-33049309 GCF_015228065.2 Penaeus monodon
AGCCAACATAACACGAATGGGAGGAATACAGGAGCACCAACACAGGCACTAACACAGAGAGCAACACAGGAGCGCAGAAAGCGGGAACAGACACGGGACCGCAGGAACACATGTCCTCAAATTTGTTTATTCGGATTTTCTTTTGTTTTAATTTTTATTTTTCAATCTGGGGGTTTTTTTAATATATCC
>NC_051407.1:33049499-33050268 GCF_015228065.2 Penaeus monodon
GATTTATTTTATGATATAGAATTATTTAATATTATTAAAAAGCTGAAGTATTAACCGGTTTTAAGCTTAGGGAAAAGTTGCTTGGGCTTCTATTTCGAAAGATTGAAGTCATTAAAATCTTTTGGGAAGGGGTTTTTGAAATTTGGGTTGGAATATTTGCGTAGTGGGCCTGGGGAATGGAACGAAGCAGACCCGTAGTTTAGGAATAGAAAGAATTTGGAAGAAATTTCTAAATGGGGTCCTCAATGGTAAAAACTTTCATGGTGGTTGTTTGTTGAATAGTACCGAAAAGTATTTTAGAATTTTTAAACAGAAGACCTCGAAAAAAGGAAACGGGCCCGGGGAAACTTGGTTGTTGTAAAGAATAAAATTTTAAGAAATTAAAAAAGGGGTTGTGAAAAAAATTTTCAAATCTTTTGAAGAAACTATAGGTAATACGCTCATGGTGTCAAATGTTATTCCAGATGCGAGAAGGACTTAGATCAGCTAAAATTGGTGCTTTTGATACCTTAATAAATCAAGAAGAACTGAAAGTATAGATATTAAGCGGGAGTGGCATTCCCTTTGCTGGATTGCTTTCATGTTTGGTTTTAGGGTTTCGCATGAGGCCTTGCGTGCCGAGGCTGGGTTGGGGTGAGGTGCCCGGGGGTTTAGCATTCCCCACGAGTTTCTTGTATTTCTCTTGTTAGAGAGGTCTTTTTGAGGTCAGATTTTTCGTGTGAATATTTTCGCTTTGATTGAACAACTTCTGGATGTTTGTTATTGATTC
>NC_051407.1:33050838-33051023 GCF_015228065.2 Penaeus monodon
GCATCCGCTGTTGTACCAAATCAGCGAGAAAGACCAGCGCGAATAATAATAATTTTGAGATAAACGTCTATCATTTCTCTCGTCTGAATAAAAATGATAACGGGTAATTTAGCTTAAGGTTCCCTCGCAAAAATACACTCAACTTGAATCCACTCTTGCGACTGCCCATTTCCCTTTGTTTAGCC
>NC_051407.1:33051079-33051180 GCF_015228065.2 Penaeus monodon
CTTCAGAAGTACTTGCAGTTTGTAAGCGTTCGTGAAGTGTGTTCATGTTGATGTTGTTAAGCGTATTTCCTGTTATATGTATGTTGTGTACACGTGTCTAG
>NC_051407.1:33051449-33052598 GCF_015228065.2 Penaeus monodon
AGTGACTATCAGGTTGCTGGCTTGTTTACAGATGACGTCACGAGGGCCAGGTGGGTCTACCGCGTTTCCTTTGTCTTCCGCGAGGGGGGGGGGCGTCCATTTGTGTGCTTACTTGTGCGAATCAGTGACACTGTGTTTGTTCAATTGTTAGTGAATGGCAGGGGCATTGAATGTAGGATAGTTAGGGACAAAGAGAGAATGGCGAGGGGTCTGACACCGGCAAATTTGCATAGTAAGAATATAGTTTGACTGGTACCTGATATACCTATATGTGCATGTGCATGTATTGGTTGCTTGTGTTGCCAGTGTGTGTGGGACTGATGCACTTGGGACACCGTTTGCATTTTGTATTTTGTTTGTTGATAGCGTGATGTTTAGCTCTGTTAAAAGGGATATCACAGGAGAATAGATTTTGCAATAATGCGGGACACTGGCTTGGAAACGGCTCAAAGAGATGCTTCTCGTGGAATCGAATGTAAGAAATGGAATCTCGCGCGTCCACTCAAACGAAACAAGGAAGACAAATGAGCATCGATGTTATTTTATGATTGGACGTTCTTGATGAGTGTGTAAGAAAATCACCCTTGTCCGCCCTTCTGTTATCAATGAATAGTTGATAATGCAGTAGAGACATTTTCTGATACTCGTATGAATAATTTTCGATTTCTGTCCTTCTTTGGGACTACGGACATTAAATGACTCCCAAGTTGCTGTCGCGCATAGACGCTAACTCCTATTTGTTGCTTATATTGAAGAAGGTAGAGGAAACTTTATCCCCGTGTGGTAAACCTTTTGATGTATAGATTTTTTCTTCCTCTGAACAAGCTGAAATAGGATCTCAGGTTGCAGATAGGGCCGAGTACAGGAGTCCGTCCATGGCAGGACACTTGCTTGCTTAGCCGCTTCGGAGCAGACGGAGCATGACGACATTATCCCTCAGCCTCCGTCGAAAGGCAGAGTGGTGGGCGTGGCGCTCGGCATGACCCCACCCCCTCCATCCCCTCTCCCCGGATCCTCACCTTGCCATTTCCCTAGATCTTCTCCAGTCTCTCTTCTCTCTTTTTTTTCTCCAGACCCCCAGTTCCTCTCTGCAGCCATGCCCCCAGCCCCTCCCCACCGAGGGCGGCAGAAAGGTTGTGTTAACACATT
>NC_051407.1:33052638-33053165 GCF_015228065.2 Penaeus monodon
TCGCAAAGATACCCGGGAAATCCCGGAGAGTGTGAAGACGTCATGGGAGACCTTGAGGCCTCGTCACGCCGCCGCGACCCTTCCCACCTCCTCCTTCTTCTCCCGCTCTCTTAACCCCTCTCCTTCTTCCCCCTACTCCTTCCCCCTCCTACTCCCCTACCCCCTACTCCTCCCGTTTTCCCTATTATGCTCTCTGTCCTCTTCCTTCCCCCCTCCTCCTCCCTTTATTCCCCGTGCACCCTCTTTTCCTTCCCTTCTCCCGCTCCCTACATTTCCTCTCCTTGTGTCTCCCTCTCCCCTTTCCTCACCTGCCCTGTTCTTCCCCTCTTCCCTACACCTTTCTTTTCTCCCCTTCCTTCCTATCTCCTTCTTTTCTTCCACTGTTCTTCCTCCTCTTTCCTTTCGTCCTTTACCCATTCCTTCCTATACTTTTCCTCCTCCTCCTACTCACCTAGTAGCTGTCGGTCTGCGAGTCGTAATGTGTATAGGGGTTTGTTTGCATTTTTTCATCTCTGAATACGTTCCTT
>NC_051407.1:33053367-33053558 GCF_015228065.2 Penaeus monodon
AGTTTGGCTGCGAGTGATGAGGAATGAAAGGCAACACAAACACTGCCCTCGGGAAGGCTCTTCTGCTGTCAGTAAACAAGCGGAGCCATGAAGAGCCGACCACTTTTATTGGGGAATGGCAGGCGCGAGACTCGCCGACGGGACCGCGAGGCGCGGCGAGCGTTTCACGTAATAGGGGGGGGGGGGGCGCT
>NC_051407.1:33053879-33054151 GCF_015228065.2 Penaeus monodon
CATCAAAAGTATCATATTTAATTTTTCATGGCACTGAGCAGGAATTCGTTCATATATATGTTTGCGCACGCATCAGCTTCTAAATGAAAGCAACCGATCGAAAAAAAAATACTATTGGGGGAGACCAGTGTTTTATGGGATATATATTTTTTTCATTGGAGTGCTTGCGTGTTGACATTTCATCAGCTGATCGCGGGAACATTAGAGTGGGATCGAGAGACCGAATGGGCCACGCCACCTCTGCACACACAACAGGGAAGGGTAGGGGGGGG
>NC_051407.1:33054779-33055046 GCF_015228065.2 Penaeus monodon
TTAGTTTTTATGAGCTAGATATTGATGAAAAGCCTTTTGGGGATAAACATTTTCAAAGTAAGTATGCCTTTGGAAAAGCCTTCATTTTAGTCGAGTCCCTTTGAAATTCATGCCATTGATGCCAGGATCGACAATTATATCGCGAAAGTAAATGTGAATATAATAGATTCAGCATGCGTGTGCAAATAATGTCTGGATTATATTTTGCTTGTTCATTCCTTCACTATGAATCATAATATTACCTTGGGCATTTAAAAGAATTATCTT
>NC_051407.1:33055337-33055887 GCF_015228065.2 Penaeus monodon
GCACGTAGCCGGGGCATGCCAGTCACCCCGTGAGTAGGATCAAGAAGGAGCTAAGCCCTAACACGAGTGTATCAACAGGTAACTCGCATTTAAATCCTGAAGGAAATACATCCGTGTCTTGAAAAAAAGGTACTTTGTTTTCATTTATTTGTTTTTACAGCTCATAGCGTTCGGAAGTGTAAGTGTAATGACGCAGGTCCTTGGCGGGAGAGCGTACGGCGCCGTCTCAACAGTCTCCCGTGCGCGGAATCGGATGCTGGGTTATTCTCGTTATCTCGGTGAATGTATATTACGAGGCTTTTCCCGGATGCTTCAGGGGCTGTATGCCTGTGGATTGTGTTTTAAAGGGGAGGTTTGACGCATAGGAAGAGGGACAGGCCGGGAGGGAGCTGTATCTTGGGACTCCGGAAAGGAATGACGAGGAAAACACGGGGTTAAACGGCGGCCGCTCCTGTTCGCCGTCTTGTTCGAGCGGCCCTGTGTCTGCCGCCGATGGAGAGCTGTCATTGGCGTTGCTTGTGTGACTCTGTCTCGCTCCCAGTATCCCTCA
>NC_051407.1:33056287-33056563 GCF_015228065.2 Penaeus monodon
GTTTGGAAAGCACGAAAGGAGGGCAAAGGTCAAAGTCCTGCAGCGGTGCCAAAACGGCTTCTTTCGGGAGGCGAGGCGACCCGGGCGGGAACCCTGGCCGGGAGAGCCAAAGAAGGGAAGTTCGCAACTAAAGCAATCTCGAAGAAGGATAAGTCGCGTCGCCGATCGATCAGAGGAGCTGTCATGCCGCGTCGCCGATTGCGATTCCGCCGCGACCCCGTCCTCGGACCCGCCGCAGGGCCGGCTGATTTGGCCGCCGTTCCACCTCGCGGTACA
>NC_051407.1:33056585-33057042 GCF_015228065.2 Penaeus monodon
AGTAAGGACCGTTTTCGACGTGACCATGGGTAACTTACGCGACAGATGCTGGTCGCAAATATTGCGTTTTATTTTTATTGTTAGGTAAGGAAGAATCGTTGGAATACGGCGATCGTTGGTATCGTTTAGCTTATGTCAAAATAACCCAAGAAATTCGTGACCTAATTATTAAGGCAATTAGCTTGCCCTTGGCGGCAGTGCCACACGCTCGGCACCTTCGCCAAGCCGTCGAGGGGCAGGGGCGTCCGCGCGTCGTCCGAGCGCGTTCGGCCAGAGCCTTGCTTGCATCGCAGGGCGGAAGGAGAAACGCTCTCCTCAAGCATCTTCACTTTGTCGGCTCCTTTATGCTGGCGCGGGCGTGGGAGGGCACACGCAGGCGGGCGGGAGGCTCACCTGTGGCATTTGGTGCATGTGTGAGCTGGTTCAATATTGGCCCACCGTGGCTCGCCCTCTTATA
>NC_051407.1:33057274-33057770 GCF_015228065.2 Penaeus monodon
TGGCACGGACGGCGCACCCGATCCTATCAGCTCGTTGCCGAAAGGGAAGGATGATGCCGCGGCGCACGGGAGGAGCACATGCGCCGAGGGAGGGAGGCAGCTCCTCGGAGGAGCAGGAGAAATGAGTGAAAGAAGGGAATGAGCAAGCCTTTCGGAAATGTAAGTGGGTTGATCGCGAAAAGTGCTGTCGCAAGAAAAAGGACAGCACAGAGAAACGAGAAGGAAGTGAAGAGGAAGGGAAGTTGAGGATGAAGGAGGCGGCGAGGAGGAAAAGGAAGGCGAGGAGCAGGTGAGGGCGGGGGCGCCGCGGCGGTTGTATACGCTCGGCTTTAGGGCGCAGCCAAGGCCGAGGCGTTCACGTTGCCTATGGTCGCGCCGCGTCTTGCTACCCCTGCCGGACAGCAAGGGCGCGAACGGGTGTGTTGGGCGCACCCGACGCAGCGTGGGGCCCTTGGCGCCTCGCTTCGGCCCTTGTCTGGGCGTGGCCTGAGAGGCT
>NC_051407.1:33057842-33058661 GCF_015228065.2 Penaeus monodon
TGTTGCATGTTGCCGGGTGTGGGGGGGTGGGGGGGCGTTCCAGCGTCAGGAGAAGGCGACCCGAAGGCGGAGGGAGAGGGCGAAAGCGGCGAAGAAGGACGGATGCCGAGGGGATGGTGGCTGCTGCTGCTGCTGTCACGCAACGGCTCGCAGCATTTCTCAAAGGACGAGGCAAGACTATGAACAAGAAATTGTCCGAATTATTATTCATTTTTCATCAACTTGAAGTAAAAGAGCCAGGATGGAGGACGAGGCGCTCTTTTTTATTCTTAAAGTGAGAAGGAGAAGAAAAGGTCGTACTTTGTTTTGAAATCCAGCAGAGGAGAAGAAAAAGGCAATCTTGGAATTGTTTGAAATTCAGGCAAAGAACAAAAAGTGACTTTCTATTTTTAAACCCAGGAAATAAAAAAAAGTCGCTCTTTCTGTTTTGAAAGCTACGCGAGAGAAAATTTCCTGCTGATTGACATCTGCCCGATAACGCGTCGTCTGCAATAACTGTTTCATCAGTATAACATCCCGTCTGCTGGATCGTTTTCAAGGGAACGGCGTAGATTACCGGCTGTCAAGGTATCAGCGTTACCTTTGGTTGTAGGAAAAAGCTCAGCTGCGAACATCTTAATATACGGCAACCTAAGACAAATTTTGATAATTGCCTTTCCTTGTTTCCGAATATATGCCATTATGCATGTGTATTTATTTGTTATTTCGATATTGGATGTCCCTTCAACAAATCCATATGCATACGTGTTCATCATTAGTTCATCCTCTTATTTTCCATCTACATATTTACTCATTTATAACGTCCATTAGGTCGGTCTT
>NC_051407.1:33058747-33058812 GCF_015228065.2 Penaeus monodon
CTACCTTCCCCAACCGCCTCGCGTCCACTTCCCCGAACTCTAATCGGCAAAGGCGATGACGCAAT
>NC_051407.1:33058859-33058970 GCF_015228065.2 Penaeus monodon
CTAATGACCGGGTGCGGGCGAGCTCGGCTTTTTATCCCGAAGGCAAGAGACCGCTCGGCCCTGGCTGGGTCGAGCGGCTGGCATCGATAATCGCTCTGTTCTTTTCCTTCG
>NC_051407.1:33059230-33059322 GCF_015228065.2 Penaeus monodon
CCTCCCTATCTCCTTCCTATCATTTGCGCTTTTCTTTGTCAGAGGAAGAAGTAGTTGTAGTAGCACTACTTCTACTACTACAGCTGTTACCG
>NC_051407.1:33059452-33060014 GCF_015228065.2 Penaeus monodon
AGCATGCGAAGCGTACGCGGACTCGGGGCCAGAGTCTCGGGCGATGCAAGCGGAGCATCTTCCTCCTATTTACACCGTAATGGCCGCGTCTGGAATGTAAAGGGAAAGAGAAAAGGCTCTTTTGCGGCTCGTTCGCCCCACATGGCTCATGCCTCTCCCTCACCCCCCTTACCCGACTCATATTCTCCATCCCTACCCTTTGCCCCACCATTGCTTCCTACCCCTTACCCCAGCCTCCCCCTCCCTCTTGACGCACCCTCACCCCTCGCTCCGTCAATGCCGGGTGTAGCTTGGTGTAGCGCGGCGGTGAGCGATGGCCCGAGGATGCTACAGGCGGCGGGAGGGCGTGGCGAGGGTGCTGTGCTCGGGCCGTGGGCGAAGTGAGGGAGAAAGCAAGCGTAGATGTAGGAAACAAGACGGGAGCGCATCTCAATTGCTGTGGACGACGGTTTGGGGGCGGCACAAATGGCGGCGTCACGAGGGAGGAAACGACGGCTGTTGTGCGGCGGTTTCAAGACGGGAATTGGCCAGGTTGCTTTAAGGTGGAGGTGCGGGGAAAGGT
>NC_051407.1:33060231-33060793 GCF_015228065.2 Penaeus monodon
AAAGGAAGGGAGAGAGTCAAGCACAATGCGGAATCCCCTCCCCCCTCGCCTCGAGCGCCGTCGGCGGGTGGCAGGCAGTGCGATGAGCGCCAGGAGGAGGAAGGGCTGGCCGGTGTCTGCGTCGAAGTTCTTATCGGGCGCGACTGAGGACTTCCCGCGGCGAAGTACTCCGAAGTTGAACAGAAACTTCGAATATGAACTCAGGTCGGGTAGCCTTTATGAAAAGACTTCGAAATGAGAAAAGAGTCAGATGTTTTACCTCGAATGTGAAATAATTTGAGGGTAATTGATGCGATGAAGCGCAGGGCAAAGCGACAGAAACTAATGATGAATTGCGTATCTGTGGCGTTCATTCCGTGATTGGTTAAGGGCATAAATTATTCATTAATGGGTTTATGCCCATCTCGGCGGGTTGTAAATTTCCTTCTGTTACAGGAATTAGGTAATTTTTCATCGAGAAATTGACGGTATTTCCTTAGTCATGTGGTGGGCTTTGACTGATGGTTGGTACAGGCGTTGTAGGGAGAGGAAATGTATATCGTTTTTTTTTCTTCTTTTTTCT
>NC_051407.1:33061114-33061199 GCF_015228065.2 Penaeus monodon
TGTCACTGTTATCTGAAGTTTGTGTTGTGTTTCTTTTGTCTATTCCCTTTTTCAATATTCATGTCTTGCAAAGTGCAAAAAAGAC
>NC_051407.1:33061790-33061863 GCF_015228065.2 Penaeus monodon
TGAACGAACGTGCGATGGCAGAGGAAAAATAGCGAGAAAAAGAAGTCACAGTGGCCTGCGTTGTGGTGAAGTA
>NC_051407.1:33061882-33061958 GCF_015228065.2 Penaeus monodon
CATGTTACATTACCGCGGTGGTGTCACTCGAGACAAACCACACAGCTGGAGTCCGGTCGGTTTCTCGCTTTTTATC
>NC_051407.1:33062417-33062683 GCF_015228065.2 Penaeus monodon
ATTCTCCCCTTTCTCATTCTTGTTCTCTCCCTTTTCGTTCTCTCACCCCTACTCATATCCACTCACCAAAAGTGGTCCGAAACGCATTCTAATTGAATAAAAGAAAAAAAACGTAATGGCGCCGTTCGAATCCAGAATAAATGAATTATGAAGCAGAAAGCATTAAAAGAGGACGGAGGAGATTTTTTTTTATGTAATTGATTTCATTTCGCCATATGTTTTGGGGAATTTTCGGTATATTACCGTTCTTCTCTGTCTGCTGTCTG
>NC_051407.1:33062936-33063276 GCF_015228065.2 Penaeus monodon
TGTTGGTTATTATTTTCCTGCATGAGTGGAAAAAAAGCATTCATGCACTCGTCAAATTCACTCACGCACACCCTGTCACACACATACCGTATACGTGCTTGCACATGCATTACCTCAAGACCTAATTAGCTTGTCCATATGGCTTTCAATTTGCATTTACTTTTATCCAGCGACGGACAACCCCGTGTGAACTTTTGGCGTTAAGTAGAGCTAAGAATACGGAATGAGTGTCCTTGGTTAACGAGAATGTTCACCTTATCTGAATTGCACACTGTGCCTTTCTTGCCGTGTCGAAATATCGCCTTCGTGCGTGAATATTCATGAGGGGCCGGGGTCGACT
>NC_051407.1:33063317-33063392 GCF_015228065.2 Penaeus monodon
TGCTTTGGATTCCAGTTTTTTGAGGCTCGTTCAGTGTTTGATCAGGCCACTTTGTCTCTGTTTGTATGTCTCTTC
>NC_051407.1:33063757-33064261 GCF_015228065.2 Penaeus monodon
CAGTCTCTCGCCTCCCGTCGGTTCTCCGGCGATGTCATCCTCCCGCCAGCCTCAGGTCCTCGCCGTCTGGCTGCCTGTTTCGGCGAGGCGACCGAGGCCATTGTCTTGTGTAACCTAATTATTATTTATGGCGGCGTTGCGGGCTTCGTCGCCCATTTCCCGCTGAGAGGACGAGGGAACGACGTTAAGGAGGGCGAGATGGGAGGCCGGAGGGCGTGAGGGAGAGGATGTCAGGAATGGGGCATCAAAAAGGGGACATCAGGAGGAGGACATGAGCTCGTACGAGGCGATGGAAACGAGGCACGAACTTACTTTGCGGTTAGCCTCCCTGGGAACGAGGGAGGAGCGCCTTGCTCGCTTTGCGGGCGCGGGAAAAGGCTGGAAAGTTTTGTGCTGCAGATAATAAGCGAAAGTTCATGATGGGCCCGGAGTAGCGGGGCTAATGCGCGGTCGCCTAATTATTTAGGACTAAGTCGTCGCAGGGAATTAGTGGAATGCTCGCAG
>NC_051407.1:33065213-33065916 GCF_015228065.2 Penaeus monodon
TAGATAGAGAATTTTAGGAAAATATGCTGCGTCACTGCTGCTGAAAATACTTTGGGCTTTTATACCCTCGTCAGCATTATTTAAAACTAGATATAACTGAGCAGAATATTTTTGCGCCATGACATTTTTTTTTTATTTCTCTCTTTTTTCGCGCTTAGAGAATTGAGCGTTCTACCCAGAAGGAGTAAAGCATCCGAGAAATATTATCATTTGGGAAAATGGTGTACTGCATTTGTAGGAAATCTCGTTAGTATATTGTACAAATGACTACGGTCTAAAACGTGGATCCATAAGTTCAAATTTCGTGTTAGCATAATAGCCACAGTATTCTTGGTTCCTTTTTGTAGTCTGGCGAGTGCCTGGTTCGTAGAATACGTTGTTGTATACCTGAATTATGTTTTTATATTACAGATCGTTTGCTTGCCTCAATAACATTCAATGGTCAAATGCCATGACTACTAGTCTGTACTTCGTGTTGCAAATGTCATTGAAACTGCCAAGGTTACATTGACTAGAATTACATTTTCTTTCTGTTGGAGTCTTCTCATAAGCATTCTCTTGATTCATATATTTCTATTTACATGAGCCAGGCAATCAGTTTAAGAACGTCCGGTTTTCGAGTAATTTAAACGCGGCGGGTCGGACCCGTAGACTTTTTGCGTGTAGCCACTTCGTACACGCGATCATGCATTCCATGTATATA
>NC_051407.1:33066234-33067347 GCF_015228065.2 Penaeus monodon
CGCGGCACAATCCTCACTTGGCCCAGATGCAGAGGTATGAGGAGGGGCGAGGACAGTCGTAGAACTTGAGTAAAGAGACAGAGTGCTGAGCAAACAGCCGGCACCTCCCCCCCCCCAACCCCGCTCTCCTGCTCGCCTCCCGTCTCCTGCTTGGTCTCTGCCTGTCCCCTGCTCTCCTGCATTGTCCCTGCTTGTGTGTTCGCCTCTTTGGCCTCTTACTCGCCCCCTGCTATTCTGCTCGCTTCCTGTCCTTCCGCTCGCCCTCTGCTCTCCTACTCGAGTCGATCGCCAAACGAGAGTTGTCAGATGACTTGAGGTCTCGGAGTCACGTGTTCATAGCATTATCAAGCCGACCATGGTATCGAAGCCACTGTGAAAGAAGCACCAGAGCTGACAGGGAAGCGCCAGTCCTGGACCGAGAGAGCATGACTCCATTGCCTTGAAGCTTACCGACAGCACCTGCGTTGTTTCAGCAGCGAATTGAGGTTGTATAAGGTAAAGAGGGAAGCTTTTCGTTCTAAGACCAGAAGGCAATAAAGATTTCCGTTTATTTTCGTAAGTCGAAGCAGGTTACACGTGACGTCGATGTTGCAGTTCCTGTTCTCGGTGTGATATATCTTAGTCCCAACCCATTTTTCCCTCGACGGCCCATGTCTCTGTTCTAAGACTGCTTCTTATCTCCTGCCCAGGATCAAGTGTCATTTCTTGTAAAACTCTTTCAAAAATGGAAAGCGCCGTTGGAAACGGACGCCTCCTATCGGCTTTGATGAAAATATGCAGTCAGAGAACCGGATAGAAAAAGAGAGGAATCTTTAATCGTCTTAGACAGAAGGAAACACTTTTCCGTCTCTACACCTCTCCACCCGCTCCTCTGCCCCCCCCCCCCCCCGTTCCCGGACGCCCTCTGATACTCTGGAGAGCTCGGGAGGGCCGCGGGCATATTGATTAAGCTTCCATATCGAGACATGGTTCATTACACACACGCACATGCAAGCGGGCACGAACATTATGTGTGTGTGCGCTTAAAGGTAAAGATGCGTACTTATACAGTATACTTACCTCTGTAAGTAAATACTTGCATATGGTACATACGCGAATTCGGCCGTACGTCTG
>NC_051407.1:33067456-33067862 GCF_015228065.2 Penaeus monodon
TACACGCGAGAATGTGTATGGACCTCGAGGCGACAGCCGTCCTGCCTTCCAAATTGAATTTTCAGTTTTATTTGACAGACTTTATTTTTTCTTCCTTTTCGTCCTTTTTTTTACTGCTTTTATCCATCCGTTTAGAGGAAAAGGAGTGGAGAACACGAATGATTACTGAATAAACTGGCAATAACAGAATAAAACAGGTACACTGTTTTATCCAAAATATAAAGCCACACGGATAATACGACTGTGAGTCGCCACAGAAATGCAATAAATGGAAGCAATATATGGAACCAGGATTAAGGAAACTTACAAAGAATACCGAAACGAGGGAAAGGGATTTGTAGGAGGGGAAAAAAGAAAAAAAAAGGGAAAAAGGGAAATGATATGGGTAATACGAAACTACTTGAAA
>NC_051407.1:33068047-33068158 GCF_015228065.2 Penaeus monodon
TGAATTATTCGAGAAGCCATAAACACCGGAGGAAGCTGAGAGTGACGACGCGGGCAAGTTTGTGCGTCTCCCTGTGTTGGGACAAGGGTGTGCTATCCCCTCATGTATATG
>NC_051407.1:33068469-33069155 GCF_015228065.2 Penaeus monodon
ACGTGCGCGCGTGCGCCTCCCCCTCGACCCCCGAGTCCGCGGTGTCTTCCGGCTGCCTCGCCGACGCACCTCCGGCGGCGCTGCCCAACGTACGGCCGATGAAGGCCTTTGATCACCAGTGAGAAATCGATGCGTCACTTTGTTTCAGGTCGAGTTAAAGTAGCAAAGTTCATGCTGTTGATGTGTCCGCGGCGGGGCAGGGCTCCTTCCCTCTGTGGCTGCGTGACGCCCCGAGGCTGTGTGTGGGGACGATGGTGAGCTCAGATGGCCGCGTTCCGTGCAGCAGGGCGAGAGACGCCTCGTGTATAATTTGCGAGCTGGAGGCCGGTTTGGAGGAGGAGTGGGGCGCACAAGAGTCATTCGAGTGTGTGCGTGAGGCGCTGGAGAGCAGCAGGAGGGGCGGCGTGTGGGCGGCGCGGGGGATGAGACAAGAGAGGACCGCGAGGGCGCGAGCACTATGCTTTAATCACTGAGTGGGAAGAGATTACTTTGTGAAGTACATTAAAGGCGCAGTGCGTGGCGCCGGGTCTTAGGTGCTGCCTGAAGTAGCGACCTGAAAAGGCACGGCATCGTAGCCGTGAACGGATCGAATCTTGAGGCTTTCGATCAGCCGATTTCACTCGTTTTGGGCGCTCCGGTTTGGGCGCTACGGTTTGGGCGTGGCCCAGGTGCAGGAGGCTGACGGA
>NC_051407.1:33069195-33070815 GCF_015228065.2 Penaeus monodon
CCCTAGTCCTTCGATTTCTTACGTGGATGTTGGTCAAGACGGGAGGGGGAGGAACCGCCCGTGGGAGTTTGGCCTTCGCGCGAAAGCTATTAATTGCCGGCCCAAGTTTAACTTACGCCAAATTTTATCTTAATCTGAGATATTTTTTATTGTGGTAAATGTAACATCGTGTGAAGTTGCGGTTCGGCGGGGCGTTCATACACACGGGCGCCCTTTTCGAGGAGTTCGAGGATGACCTGTTGGGCAGATGCCCCATTTCCAAGGCGAGGCAGTCACAGGGGCGTGAGCAGGCAGACACGCAAAGAGACACTGCGTGTCGCCCGGGATCGGCGAGCTCTCCGAAGCCCCCGGGCGGTGTGTTGCATCGCAGCCCGAAATCTCTTCATAATAAGTTATGCGATCGGCTAAGCAAATTTAGCACGAGGCTTGGCATCGCTGCCTATTCTGCATGGATTCGTCTTGCAACTCCGGCGGCGGAGGGAGACGTCGGGTGCCTTATGCGAAATTACGTGATTGATGCGACTACTACGTTGCAACACTGATTGGCACAAACACAATTGTATCGTAGCAGATACGTTTCTGTGAGATTTCAGAATTGGGAAAACAAACCTTGGGGAGGAACCGAACTTTACGACTCGACTCGCACGCCTTCGCGGCCATGATCCACCGCGAGGCCCAGCGGGTGCGGCAACGATTGGGGAGGGAAGCATACTCTGCCATGAGCTCGTCGCCTTGAGGGGCGAGGGGAGGCCCTGAGGCGAACCAGCGGAAGGACCAGGGGAGGATTAGGGGGGCTGGCCAATGCATGGGCGAGGGGAGGGGCCTGGGGAAGAAGCTTCGGGAGGAGGTCTGGCTAGCATGTCGTAGTGGAAAAAACCTCTTTGGCGGCGTCCTCGGATGGCCGTGCCCTTGCGTGGGGAGATGTAGAAGGTGGCGATTCCTTCTCTTGGCGCGGGGGCTCTCTGGGAGGCGAGTGGATTTCTGAGATTTTGTCCAGGGTCTCCCTCCAAGTGCGCGCGTGACTTGTTGGTGCGTGCGACGTGATCATGTTTGTTTGGCGGTCCTTGCGGCACGCCGTTTGGGCTTCTTTTCTTTTTCTTTCTTTTCTTACTTGACAAGACTGAATTTCGATTTAATCAATCTTTATTAAATCTTTATTTAAATCTCTCTCTAGATTAATAAACTTAACCGTGGCCTTAGAATTACTTGGTGTTTTTTTTCGAACTGAAATCAGAACTGCGTAAGCTACCAAAAGGCACGTTAAGATGGTGAACATCTCGCACGAGTCCCCCCCCTCCCCTTCATAACCCCCCTCACCCTCCTGCCCCCATCTCCTCTCCGTAAATTGGTTATCGAACTTTTTCGACATGAAGTTAAGAAACAGACTTTCGCCATTGACAATTTTTCCTCTCGTAATTCAGTGTTACTTCCCCATTGTTTTTCTGACCTGATGTAATATCGGCGCTCATAATGCGCCATTATCTGCCGCAGCATCGTCTTCCTGGTTTGATGGCCTGACATTAGGTATTTTTACTCGTTGTGACTTGGCATAATCGCCGTCATTTCGTCGACTCGCAGTCTGGGCGAGTCCGGTGGCTTCTCTCGTCTCCTCTGCTTGTG
>NC_051407.1:33072556-33072723 GCF_015228065.2 Penaeus monodon
TATTCCTTCTTTCCATAGCCGTATATATACGCGATCGATATTTCTAAAGTTGGAGGCTTCTTGTAACTCTTGATGTTATCGCGGCCATCTTTCCCTGACCAGCTGACAGCTCCGAACCGGCTCATCTTGATGACCCCGATATGACCTGTTTCGGGGCCGGAACGAAG
>NC_051407.1:33074445-33074741 GCF_015228065.2 Penaeus monodon
AAGTCTAGCTATATATAATGTAATATTATTGATAACCTCATCGCCCTCATGACCATCCTTGTATGAGCACACGCCCATGTATCTCGCCGCCCTCACTGGCGTCATTTCCACCACGAGTCCCTTGTCGCCCCCAGATCAAGGCCTACGAGAAGATCGACAACGCGGAGGAGAGAAGACGGGTGGCGCGGGAGATCTACGATAACTTCATCATGAAGGAGCTGCTGTCCAACACGCACGTAAGTTCCTGCGGGGATTCTCACCGGGGGGGGGGGGGGCTGCTTCCTCCGTGCGGGACG
>NC_051407.1:33075134-33075208 GCF_015228065.2 Penaeus monodon
TTCTTCGTCTCTTCATTCTTCTTCCGATTCGTACGGCGCCGTCGTGCTTCGTCTCCTTCTGCTCCTTCGTCGTA
>NC_051407.1:33075257-33075329 GCF_015228065.2 Penaeus monodon
AGTCGTCTTTCTGCCTTATATCTCTTCATTGCTTCTTACACTACTCGTCCTACATACAGAGTAATACTCACG
>NC_051407.1:33075490-33075632 GCF_015228065.2 Penaeus monodon
GCCCCAATTCTTGTCTACTTTTGTATATCTATTTTTTCCACTGCCTTTCTAGAATCCATTGCATGAGAGCTTTCTGTTGTTACTGATATCCGTGTTTAGATGTGTTGAGCTATGTACAAATACATTATTTAGGGTATTCATA
>NC_051407.1:33075813-33076342 GCF_015228065.2 Penaeus monodon
TCCCTTCTCGCTGCACGGACTGCTCCTGAGTCCGACCCAGAGAGTGGACTCATGGACTTTGCAATGCCTTTAATGGTGCGTTCTCCGAGCACAATTTAGCACCATTATCTTGTCTTCTCGCCTGCGCCATTTAAAAAAATCTTCCCTAGCTCCGCGGTCCCTCGTGTCTTGCCGTTGGCCGTCTCTTGTTCCTTC
Source organism: Penaeus monodon (assembly GCF_015228065.2). Lineage (NCBI taxonomy): Eukaryota > Metazoa > Arthropoda > Malacostraca > Decapoda > Penaeidae > Penaeus > Penaeus monodon. Next base: position 33,076,009 of record NC_051407.1, read on the forward strand.
AGCTGTGTGGCATCTCGGCTTTTCCTCGGGCGCGGCTCCCTTCCCGCAAGCGCTTCTGGCCGGCCGCCGCGCGCGAGCTCTCTTCGGCTCCTGAGGCTTCTCCGTCTTCCGTTTTCTTCGGTTCCTGAGGCTTCTCCGTCTTCCGTTTTCTTCGGTTCCTGAGGCTTCTCCGTCTTCCGTTTTCTTCGGTTTCTGAGGCTTTCGTTTCTAAAGTTTCTGAGGCTTTTGTTTATTTGGTGTCTTTGCCTTTCGTTTCTTCGGTTTCTTCGTCTTTAATATTTTTCCCTCTAGTTCTTCATTGCCTTGTCCTTCGTGTATTTACCATATGTTTGTT
>NC_051407.1:33077063-33077187 GCF_015228065.2 Penaeus monodon
TTAAGCACACACCCTTGGTCCTTGTTTTTTTAACCCCCCATGGCGGCCGCTGTTGTTGTTTTTCTCTCTCTTTTTAAAGAAGTTTTGTGAGAATCTGTGGAAAGAAAACGGGGGATGGGCTCGT
>NC_051407.1:33077758-33078372 GCF_015228065.2 Penaeus monodon
GGAAAAATAAAGGGGTTTTTGCAGTGCACCTGCTGTTAGTGGCAGCTCCGTTTCCACCTGGTCTTTGCAAGGAGGAGAGAGCACAGGCCAAGAAAAGAAAAGAAAAAAAAAGATAGCGAAAAAAAGAGAAACGAGGAGGAAGGGAGAGAAAGGGGCTCGATAAGGAGGGAAGAGCGATGAGGGATGATTAGGAGGGAAATTACAGCCGAGCGGATTAGGAAGGGCTCAAAGGGGGAAACAAACGCACGCACCGCACGCACACGGACATAAACACACATAGTGACAAAAACAAAAAAGTGCAAGTGGCAGTTGGAAAAATGGGGTGTGGGAGCTAAGTCGGTGAAAGATGATGAAAAAGAAAAAAAAGAGAGAAAATTTTAATGTTTATGACTCCTACCCCTCGTAAACGTGTGATCCCTTACATTTCCCAGTTTTTGTGTTTTTTATCTTATTATACAAAGCACGTCATACCGCGCGAATCACATTTCACTCTTTCTTAAGAAAAAGGGAAAACGGCGCGAACGTTTGGCTCCCCCAGGCCTTCTCCATCGCAAGTTTTTTCCCTAAAAAGTGTGCAAAAATGGGGTTTAGATGGGGGGAGAGTGGGTTTTTTA
>NC_051407.1:33079069-33079193 GCF_015228065.2 Penaeus monodon
TAGGTGGAAGGCTCAGTCTTATGCACGATCAATCCATTATTCCGTCGCCCGAACCGCCGTGACCTCCTTCTGCGCTTGACCTGAGACGGGAACCTCTTCAGGAGCCCCACTTCTGGTTCCTGCT
>NC_051407.1:33079381-33079489 GCF_015228065.2 Penaeus monodon
TTAAAGTATAGATGATCTAATACTAGATGGTAATAATATACAGATTTGGGTAATAACGAAATTGATAGATAAACAACAATAGGTGACAATAGATGGGGGACGATATTG
>NC_051407.1:33079544-33081480 GCF_015228065.2 Penaeus monodon
CGACGATGATAATATATTTTGGGGATGTGTGTGAAGAAGCCGCTGCTCACGAAACGTACCGTCGACCGAAGGTGCATCTCGGAGTGTGACAGCGAGGAGAGCGCGCGCGAAGGCAAGGAGGGCAGTGAGGGGGTGCTTGTTCTTAGGGGCAGGAGAGGGGCTGAAGGGATGCTAATTGCGATGATGAGATTAGGGGAGGTTTTCGGGGGGGCTGTTGGGGGCCACCCCCGAAAAGGCCGCCCGATCGAAGCGAAGATGCCGCCGGATTCGGGAGGAGGACCTTCCGTGGCTGCGGGCGGGGCTCTGGCGAACGGCTCCCGAGGAAGGGTCGGCTCACAGCGGGCAGGGGAGTGCAGGAAGGCGGCTGCGGGGGACAGGGTGGAGGCACGAGATTTATGGGTGGAAGAGTGTATAATATAGGCGGGAGTTGAAAAGAGTAGGGTAGAGGGGAGTGTATGGAGAGGAGTGTAGATTTCTGGAGAGGACGGCGCGGGGGGAGAGAGTGGGGATGCGAGTGAAGAGAGACGTAAATGGGTGGCGTAATGTAATGAGCCAAAAAAGAATATGACTTGTAAGGCATTTTGGGTTTTTTTGGGGGGGGGGTGGGACGGGGTTTTTTGTGAATATATGGGGACAAAACCCTATAGTAGAAACAGAAAGAGACCATTAAGTACTATAGACTTTATTTACGAACGTAACCATATTGGCGTCAATGCGGCGATGTATACAGACAGTTCAAAATAATGATATGCAAAACCAGGTTTGTATAGATCTGAGAATTACATGTTTTGAACAGAACGATGGAAATGATAGAACCTCTTATAATTCGATCGCACATTTCGTGTACTCTCCGGGGAAGCAAGAAAACCATTTCAGTCGTCCAGAAGAATAAGAAAACGTCCCCATATTTTTGAGAATCGTGTAGTATTTATCCTCCCTTTCCCCCTAACAGAAAGTCGGGGGGGCCCAGGAGAGTGCATTATCCTGCCTCTCTCCTTTAGTATAGCGCGAGTCGACTCCAGGAGAGTGCATTATCCTGCCTTTCTCCTTCAGTAGAGTGCGAGTCGACTCCAGGAGAGTGCATTATCCTGCCCTCTCCTTCAAGTGCATTATCCTGCCTTTTCTTATAGGGGAGTCGATCAGAGATGTAGTAGGCTCTATGGAAGGGTGAGATTGGACGGCCCGGAGGTGAGTAGTGTGGGGATCGAGAGTGGAGGCAGACGTAGGGTGGCGTTAATTTTCCAAAGAGTCGAATCAGGAATTTACCTCTTGGGCTTTGGGAATAGTGCGGGTGGACGGGAGAGTGGATAGCGTACTCTTCAGAATATGGAGGACAACCAGTAAGTAGAAACAGAAAGTGCCATTAAGTACTATGATATTTTAGACGTAACCTTTGCCGTCATGCGGCGAGTGTACGACAGTTAATATATCTCAAACCCATCTTGTATAGTCGAGGGATTACATGTTTTGAAGGCAGAACGTGATTGTAACCTCTTATATTGCGATCGCACTTTCGTGTACTCTCCGGGGAAGCAAAAACCATTCAGTCGTTCCAGAGGATAAAACGTCATATCTTTTGAGATCTCAGTAATATCGCTCTCCCTAACATTATCGTCGCGGAGGGGGGAGGGCATTACATGCCTCTCTCCTCAGTTATAGTGCGGGACGCGAGGAGAGTGCATTATCCTGCCTCTCTCCTTCAGTATAGTGCGAGTCGACTCCAGGAGAGTGCATTATCCTGCCTCTCTCCTTCAGTATAGTGCGAGTCGACTCCAGGAGAGTGCATTATCCTTCCTGCCTCCTTCGAGTACAGTGGAGTTGCAGCTTTAGACGTTAGCAACGTGTTCCAAACTTAAGTCCGAGATGACAGCTCCTCCACTCCGGGTTCGCATATTCATAGAACTTGGAAGTTAATTTGATGTCGATCTAAGCCCAA
>NC_051407.1:33081930-33082187 GCF_015228065.2 Penaeus monodon
TTCCCTTTTATTAATATGATCATAATTGCTCTCGTTGCTGTTGTGAACCGAGTATCTACGGCGGAGCCTCATGGCGAGCGCGTCCCGGGGCCAGGCGCAGCGGCTGCCCGCGGGGGAGGAACCGCTGTCGTTCAAGCATCCAAATGAGCGCTGTGGGTCCGTCCGGAGGCCCGACTTTCCCCGCATTCCCGCAGATGGGACGCCCGCCGCCCGCAGCTGGCGACGCGCTCCTCGCCCTCCCCGCAGATGGGGCGCCA
>NC_051407.1:33082423-33083022 GCF_015228065.2 Penaeus monodon
CCAAGGCAGGGAGTGTACTTGGTTAGTCTCGCAATTAGGAAGATTAACTCGGCCGGAGAAGCTGTCTTCGTACTCTCGCCGGAAACACGCTTTTTTCTGTCAGTTCTTTTGGGACGGATTAGCGTGGCATCACTCCGCTCTTGCCCTTAGACCCGGGCCGTTGGCTCTCCGAGTGCCAGGGCCTCGCGAGCGCCCCCTGTTTGCCACGGTGTTGCAGATGTTTGCAATGCACGGGGCTCGCGTTGCGTTGCTCTCTCGGCTGTTATCGCTCCGCCATCGCGGATAATATCGGCATTTCCCGCTTCAAAGTGAGTGATTTTTCCATTATCTCCGGTCAGTCAACAATTTTTCGGCCCTAAAAATGACTGGTGATTGCAACCCGAATCCCAACGTTCAGCTGAAAGTCTTTTCAGCTTTTAGCCCGACAGAATATTCAGATTTATTTTCATGTTTGTCTGTCTATCTAGTTCTGTTTGCTTTGTTTCACTCTTTTTCCCTCCTGTCTGTTTATATTTCTCTCCCTTCATCCATCCCTCTCCTCCACTCCCCCTCTGGGGGGGGGGCCCCCCCCCCCCCCGGGGGCCGGGGGGGGAAGGGGG
>NC_051407.1:33083083-33083185 GCF_015228065.2 Penaeus monodon
GGGGGGGGGGGCTTTTTTGGGGGTTTGGGGGGGGGGGCCCAGGGGGTTTAAGGGGGGGGGGTTTTTAAAATTTTTAAAAAATTTTTAAAAGGGGGGGTTTTT
>NC_051407.1:33083433-33083594 GCF_015228065.2 Penaeus monodon
CCCCCCCGGGGGGGGGGAAAAATTTTTTTTTTTTTTTTTTTTGGGGGGAATTTTTTTTGGGGGGGGGGTTTTTTTTTTTTTTTTTTTTAAAAAAAAAAAAAAATTTTTTTTTTAAAAAAAAAAAAACCCCCCCCCCCCCCCAAAAAAAAGGCCCCCTTTTT
>NC_051407.1:33083790-33083862 GCF_015228065.2 Penaeus monodon
TCCCCCCCCTTCTCCCCCCCCCTTTTTTTTTCCCCCTTTCCCCCCTTTTTTTCCCTCCCCCTTTTTGTTTTT
>NC_051407.1:33083917-33083981 GCF_015228065.2 Penaeus monodon
TTTTTCCCCCCTTTCCCCCTTTTTTTTCCCTCCCGCCCCCTTTTTTTTCCCCCCCAAAAAGGGG
>NC_051407.1:33085128-33085311 GCF_015228065.2 Penaeus monodon
GGGGGGAAGAAAAAAAGGGGGGGGGGGGAAAAAAAGGGGGGGTTAAAAAAAAAGGGGGAGGGGAAAAGGGGAAAAATTTAAAATTTTAAAAAAAAAATTTTTTTTAAAAAAAAATTTTTTCCCCCAAAAAAAAAAAATTCCAAAACCCCCCGGGGGGGTTTTTGGGGTTTTTTTAAAAAAAAA
>NC_051407.1:33085362-33085586 GCF_015228065.2 Penaeus monodon
TTTTTTTTTTAAAAAATTTTTTTTTTTAAAAAAAAAGGTTTTTTTTTTTTCCCCCCTTTTTTTTGGGAAGAAATTTTTTCCCCCTTTTTTTTTGGGGAATTTTTTTTAAAAAAAAAATTTTGTTTGGTATTTTTTCCCCCCAAAAAAAAAGGGGAAAAAAAAAGGGTTTTGGGGTCATTTTTTAAACAAAAAAAAAATTTTTTGAAAAAAATTTTACCCCCCGT
>NC_051407.1:33086049-33086163 GCF_015228065.2 Penaeus monodon
GACGGTATTATTTCGTGTTACAAATAAATCATTAGCTTGTTTTGTGTTGGTCCCTCTTATTTCATTCACAGTAGAAATATCAAATAGCCAATCGGGTAGGTGATGATGCAACAT
>NC_051407.1:33088080-33088693 GCF_015228065.2 Penaeus monodon
ACAACATTTACAAGGTCCTTGTACTGTTTACCTTTATCAACTTCGGCACCGTCTTCATGGCCAAATTCCTATGCACTTTAATAGTCGCAAAGTCGACTTTTGTGGCCATACAAATGGCAGGAGACGCATTTGACTTTGTAGTCGTATTTGCAATTAGACTGTCTGTGGTTGAACTCGCCACAGTTAAAGCAAACCCGGCGTGGTGTTTGGTCGATGCCTATTTTCCTCAAAGGGGTATTTATCATCGTTCTATTAACTCTAGACATGTGATTACCACTGCCTCTTATATTATTATATATTGTATTAGCATATCTCTTTCTACTTTGAGTCCGCCAACGACTATCAGCTATCAGGGGCCTCTCATCATATGATAATTGTCTATCATTATTCTGTTTAGAATTAATTTGTGAGGGCATATGGTTCCTTTTGGCATCATTCCAATTATCCGCTAGTTTAAAGAATTCACATTGCCTGTTAATCGCTGGCAATAGCCTAATAACACCTAATCTATTCAGAAAAATACCTTCATTATCACAGTCTACGCTGAAACACATTTCATCTACTTCACCTGTACCAAGTCTGAAATTTAGCTGAGTCGGAATAATTTTAATGC
>NC_051407.1:33089019-33090138 GCF_015228065.2 Penaeus monodon
AGTAAGCCAGACCGACCGCCATCCGCGCGAGGGAGGGGCGACGCGGGCATCAGTCACGAGGGCTGGGCGGGGCGGGGCGGCGGCAGTTGGACGAACGACGGGAAGGGCGGCTAATGGTCTTGTTTATTTTCCGAATTCATGTTTATTATTATTTTCTCCCCCCCCCTTTTTTTTTGCTCTTCGTTTGAATGCTTATTGTCGCTTGACTGTCGCGCATCACTTCCACCTACGAGGAGGAATTTTTGGCCCAAGTTATTGCCAGCTTTGCAACCGACACCGGGATTGCTGATGAAGAAACCCGCTGGCGTAACCTGGTTAGCAATTGATTGGCATTGATTGCATCACGGTAAGAAGGCATTAGACTCGGGGCCTTGCAAGCTGCACGTGTCTTTGCAAAGTGTGGACCAACGACAGAGCGCAAGAACAGTCGCGGTGCTGCTTCGTTTTCCGAGTCCTGGCGCCGAGGCTATGTCTTTGTCTTGTGTATTTGGCTTACGGATTAAACGGAATATCTGTATCACCTTTGTCTTTGAAGAATATAACGATGTCTAAGAAAAGTGAATGAGGAAGTTACTCTAACGGAAAGAAGAGCAAAAGCGAGACGAAATAAAGGAAAAAAATAATTGGAAAGACCGTCATTGAAAGTTTTAAGACGCGGCATTCCCGCATCCTCTGATAAATTGATAGAATTGGCGGAAGGAAGTTACGACTGAAAACTCCAGCACTTTTTCCCCGGCGCGCTTGGATCAGCGAGCGGAAGACCTCCCTCGTCTGCTTTCGTTTCTTGCTTTTCTTTTCTTTTCTTTTTTTCTCTTCTTGTCAATTTCCCCGGTTTTTTCTTTTCTTTTCTTTTCATTTCCCCCGTTTTTTTTCCTTTTCTTTTAATTTTCCCCATCTTTTTATTCTTTTCTCTTCTTTTTTCCCCCTTTTAAATATTTTCCTTCTTTTTCTTTTTTTTCTCTCTCTCATTTTTCTTTTTTTTTCTCTCGTTTTTTCCCCTTTTTAATCTCTGGGAATGGACGGCGTCGGCGGAGAGGAAGCTGCCTCTCGGATCGAGGGCCCGGCGCTAAGTACTGGCCAGGAGAGGGGGGCGGGGCAGGGTGGCAGGGTACTACGGCG
>NC_051407.1:33091338-33091510 GCF_015228065.2 Penaeus monodon
GAAATGGCCATTTGTGAGATCCCTTTTGTCTTTTCCGGAATTCATCTTTATTTTCTTGCATTTTCTCCTCACTCTCTGGATAGAATTGTACAACTAGAGGACATTTGAATAACACTGCTATGAATGGGATAGAAAGTATATCAAAATAAAATGCAATAGAGAGATTATAAAT
>NC_051407.1:33091739-33091957 GCF_015228065.2 Penaeus monodon
AACGGCCTTTTGAAGCGTAAAAAATCCGAGTATGTTCCAAAATGTAGGGTTTTTATTTGTTGACCAAGAAAACGTGAAGGTTTCCTCTGGGCTCTTTCAGACATGGGGGGGGGGGGCGTTTTTCTTCGCCTCTACACGAAGAGCAGTGAGATCGCCAATACAGCTGTTGGAATGCAGCTGTTGTTGTGCCTAGATTTTGTGCCGATACTCGTTTAGAG
>NC_051407.1:33092037-33092197 GCF_015228065.2 Penaeus monodon
GTCAGGGAGTGATGATCCCATAATCTGAGGAGTGTGCTTGATACTGACTAAAGAAAAAAAATTATGAAACGGAATAATGTTAAATGAAAACAAATGTAGCGAGTAAAACGATAAAAAAAATGTTTGATTTTGTAGAGAGAAATTGGGAAAAGGTTTGTGA
>NC_051407.1:33092216-33093564 GCF_015228065.2 Penaeus monodon
ACCGTTATTAAATACTCGTGCTGAGTGTTGTCAACCAATTGCAAAGTTTGTTTATACAAGGAATATACACTTGTTTATTTCAAGCAATTGTCAAGCAGTTGCCTGAAATTGCTGTGATCCTCAGCACGGATGCTTCACTCAGATATCTTCCAACTTTTTTCGCTCAGAAAAATGTCCACTGCAATTTCTTGTCGCTAAAACAAGGAGCGACTTCTCCTGATCGGGAGGTTTATTTTAGCGAGTAAACTTTCGAGTGTTTTTTGTCTTCAAGTTGGTCAGAAATCCTCTGTAGATCGTCTTTATTGTTCCTGGAAATGGAATTATTTTTTTCTTCGAGTAATTGCTTCGAGGAACAACACGAAGGAAGAAGTCTTGGAAGTCGTCGCCAGAACTTTCTTGTCAGAGGTCGTTGCTCGCAGGACGCCGCCTCTCTCGCCGCGCCGGAGCTGCCCTCTGGTGGCGGCCTCGGTCCTCCCCGGGTCCTCCTCGGGGTCAAGGGGGGGCATCAGGACGCACTCGGCCGACGGACCTGCCTCTGTGGTCGGGTCGTCCCCGCTCGCGCCCTGCTCCGCCCGGCGGCCCTCGCATGGTCTTCCCTCATGGCTGCCTGTTTTCTTATCGGAGGGTTTGTGTCCGGGACGTTTGCCGCTCGTACGCCGTCACAAGCAGATCGATACCTGCTATCGGCAGTTCCTCCCGCCGGCGAGGCGTGGGAGGAGGACTGGCCTTCGCGGGAGCGCTTGAGGGAGGAGGAGCTGCGTGCGGGTGGGCGGCGCCAGCGGGGCTTGTTGTCGGCGGCGATTAGCGTGATTACGGTTGCCGTTGGAGGTGGAGTGGCGGCAGCGAAGGGGTTGCGAGGCGGTGGCTGGGGCATAGTTCCGAGTGGAGGTGACGTCGCCGGTAATGGCAATGAATGGCGAGGGGGAGGGGGGGCGTATCGTCGCATCTGCAGCCTTATCTGGCCTGGCAACCCGGTTAGGAGAGTAACTCAGGTCCTGAGCCGCTCGAGTCGGCGGGAGATGCTGACTCGGGCCCAGAGGACAGTATATTCTTCGACATTTTGCCGATATCTGAACATTTTCGTGAATCATCTGGCAGCTGCAGGGTGAATGGGGGTCGTGCGTCTAAGGAAGGAGGCGAAGGGGGCAGAGAGGGCGAAGGGGAGGCCATGGGCGAAGGAGGCGAAGAGAGAGAAGGGAATGAAGGAGTCATGAGGCCGGGGATCTGGCCTGCCTTCAAGAGCGGGCCTTTGTGCGCGATATTTTAGCCTCGAAATATTTTATGCGTTGTCCTCTGTCGCTTTTCGTCGAAATTAGAAATGTTTTCCTTATTTTTTAAAGGACTTGAC
>NC_051407.1:33093584-33093800 GCF_015228065.2 Penaeus monodon
CTATCCCCAAACAATCGTCGGATTACCCAAGTTTTAGTTTTTCGGTTGATTTGCCACGATTTTTTTCCCATTTCGGTAGGGGGGCTTTTGCCTCTGCCGAAGCGGTGCTGAGCGGGCGCTGTGCGGGACGTTGATTAAGCCTTATGTTCTGTGGACTTTAAGACGTTTCGTGGTAGTTTAGATACGGCCTTCACTCTTCTTACATTTCTTAGTATG
>NC_051407.1:33093983-33094198 GCF_015228065.2 Penaeus monodon
GTTGGTGTGGGATGTGTGATGTAATTGCGGTGTGTATTTTATGTAGAAACGTACGTAGTAGTCTATATTGTATATTCGAGTGAGAATTCCCCTGATGCAAACATCTGGTTAATACGACGCAGAATTTACTAACGAGAATTTATAACGAGAATATATATATTTAATGTATAATCATGTTTAGATTTATGACTGTTCGACGTCAAGATTGAATTTTT
>NC_051407.1:33095499-33095786 GCF_015228065.2 Penaeus monodon
CCGTCAGTCCACGCCAAAGTGCACCCACACCAGCCCCGACGCAATCGCACAGACGCGATAGTTCCGGCATCTGAGGCGAAGCGCCGTCCGGCGGAGAGGACCCTGAGGAAGGAGCTCCTCGGCCGCAAGGACCGGACCACGCCGAGGACCTCTGGCTGTCGCAGGTGCCGTGGGCGCTCGCTGACCTTGAGCAGGCGCGGGCGGTTTTAATTAGAGAACAGTGAAAACAAGCATTGTGAAGCCGGAGGTGCCAGATGTAGAGACCTCTCCCCCTCCCCTGTCCTCCT
>NC_051407.1:33095820-33096142 GCF_015228065.2 Penaeus monodon
TCGTCTCCCCCTCCCTCCTTCCCTCCTACTGCTCTCCCCTTTCCCTTTCTCCCCTACTCTACCCCCACCCTCCTCTCCCCTCCCCTTCCTTCCCCCACTCTCCCCTCCCCTTCCTTCCCCCACTCTCCCCCCCTCCGCCGGGCACCGCAGGGCGCGGGGGCAGCCGCTCGGGCCGTGTTCTCCCGCCGCGGCGCCGGCCAGAGCAGCTTTAATTATTGTAAGCGGCCGTTAACAGCGCTGCAGGTGTAGGGGCGCGCCGAAGGGCCGCTCCGACGCTCGTGTTTGGGGCGTGGGGGCGGTGGGGGGCAGGGAGGGGAGCAGC
>NC_051407.1:33096253-33096662 GCF_015228065.2 Penaeus monodon
TGAAACAACAGGAGCAAAATGCAGAGAAAACCGCGAATAAAAGGAGGAAGAAGAGGCGGGCGATAGAGGGCGACGACTAAAGAGGGAACCGCGGCCACGAACACTAACACAGAGGAGGGACAGAGTCTGCGGATAAAACGTGAATAGCGTCAAGGCCGAATAATGAGGCAGGTACACAGAGGCACAAAGAAAGAGGCCTAAAGGATGACAGAATAAAGCAGGAGTCGGGGATGGAGAACGCGGGTGTTTGCGGCGCCGAAACCGAAGCTGGAGTATCTTTTAGCGAAGGTCTTTCCGGAGGGACGACAGGACCTTCAGATTTTCATCCTTTGCTCTGTCTCTCTGCAGCGGAGGGTTTGTCGCGGCGATGAATGAAGGTAGTGCTTCTATCGGATTTGTTTGTGTCACC
>NC_051407.1:33097943-33098638 GCF_015228065.2 Penaeus monodon
AGTGACTATGTGGCTATGCCCTGCCATTTTATAGCCATGGGAGCCAGAGTCTGCGCATCTTGTGTTGCGCTTGCATAACGACGACCTCCGTGTATACCGTCTCGTGGGGTTTCATGACAAAGCCTGAACCTGTATCGGCCTGGCAGGTTATGCGCTTATGAGGTGCGAATCCTTTGTTGCCTTCGGTCGCTTGAGGAGCCTTAGCATGGGAGAAGGAGTCACGTGATCACGCAATGTGGGAGCTCGGTTCACCGCGAGGAACTTCTCAAGGCCAGGGCAAGTTCCTTCACTTGCTGTAATTAGCCCCCAGATCCTCCATCCTTATCCTCTTTGTTTTGAACAATTATGATGTTTAATTTTACTTCTCGCGTGAACTAAGAGAACTGATGTTTGCTAAACATCTCTGTTATTTCAAATAATTGGTGGAGTAAACTGACTAGGCCCTGATTGCCCGGCGCCTTCGGCTGTCCGACTATCGGGCTCTGAATACTTCACAGGCAAGAACGCAAGCATGGCGCCTGTTAATAGCATCGGCATTGTGCCCTCGCGTCGCCGAAGGGCCGGAGGGACGGCGGCGGGCGTGCCGATGACAAGTGCCAGCGCCAGCACTCTCGCCTCCGCCCCTGTGGCCGCCAGGCAATTCTGGAAATGACTGCCGCTTTGCCCCGATTATCGCCGGGCTCCGCGCCCACCCC
>NC_051407.1:33099272-33099425 GCF_015228065.2 Penaeus monodon
GTCGCCTATATGTGTGTACCATGGAAGGAGGCGCCAAAGTATTTTGGAGGCTTCCAGCGACATTAATCGAAGCCTTCGAGTCCGCAGCAGCAGCCGCCAATGGCTGTATTGATGTGATGTTTTTGATGCGTTTTGTAGGACGGGCATGGCGTG
>NC_051407.1:33099594-33100020 GCF_015228065.2 Penaeus monodon
CGGAGATTAAGAAAGCAAGAGCGGCGTGGGGGGGGGGGGGTAAGGAACCACGGTCGTTCCAGCAACTTTGTCTCGGCGACCAATATCGAAACAGCACAAGAAGCAAAATTTTGGGGAAACTTGAAGCACGTTCACTCGCTGGCCCTCAGCCGCCTCTGCCGCAGCCGCACCCTCCTCGCTCTTGCCGCAGCCGTCCGTCCCGCCCGCTCCCGCCCGTCCCGCCCGCTCCCGCAGCCGTGTTTCTTGCCGTCAACAATCTCGGTCGAGTTTTTACGGCTCTATTTTTCCCCTTTGCTGGATGCTTTGCCTTTTACTGCCGGTGACGCTGGCGGGGGGTGGGGGGTGGGGGGTGAAGTGGCCGCCGCAGTTTTGTTTCGGGAAAAACTGCGAGTGACGAGGGAACGGGGTTGGGTGAGGGACGATTGG
>NC_051407.1:33100288-33100480 GCF_015228065.2 Penaeus monodon
CTCAAAGAGTTTTATATGCATTACACGGTTATCCTCAGGGACAGTGGTATTGTAACAGTATATAATCTACATCATTAATAAAATGTCAAAATATTTACCAAAAAAATCGCTCCGAAAATGCTGAAGCTGAAATTCGAAATGAGATTTTTCGGTGAAATAGGAAGCGGGCGAACCAGGCAGGACGCGCTGGAC
>NC_051407.1:33101113-33101210 GCF_015228065.2 Penaeus monodon
GGAATGGTATGGCAGTGTAATGTATTGAAAATGTTAGTGAATACATGTACTAATTGAATATAGTACTACTTTGATACTGTAATAAAATATTGTGAAT
>NC_051407.1:33101246-33102080 GCF_015228065.2 Penaeus monodon
AATGGAAAGGATTATGCAAGCAGAGGTATATCAATGGAAAGAATGACAGCGGCTGTGACGGTTGGATGAAGACGAAGTGATGACGAACCAGGGCGAATGACTGCGTTAGGCGCGGTTTGGTTTGCGGTTACAAATAGCGAAGAAATCTGGTTAGGCGTCCCCCGAAGTCATTCCCCAGGGCGACTCCCCGAACGCTTCGAGGGACCCCCTCGGCCGATATATCAATGGGACATCCCCTCGGCCGAAACTCTAAGGGGCCTCACCTCGAACGTATTCCCAGGGCGACTCACTTCGAATCGCCTTCCCCAGGTCATTCATCGAAACGCTTCCCCAGGCGACTCCCTCGAACGCATTGCCCAGGACGATCCCTCGGAAAAATAAGGGCGCCTCCCCTCAACATATACCCAGGGCGATCCTCGGCGATATCCAAGGCGACTCCCTCGCCGACTCTCAAGGGATCACCATCGAAACGTCTTCACCAGGCGACTCTCTCGGCAAAACTCCATGAACGCTCCCACTGGAAGTCTACCAGTGCGACCCCTCGAACGTCTTCCCCAGGGCGCCTCCCCTCGAACGTCTTCCCCAGGGCGACTCCCCTCGGCCGACTCTCCAAGGGCGCCTCCCCTCGAACGTCTTCCCCAGGGCGACTCCCCTTGAACGCCTTCCCCAGGGCGCCTCCCCTCGGGCGACTCCCTCCCCCAGGGCACCGCCTGCCAATACACGCGTTTGATCATCCGCTTGTTTCACGCCTTCCCCGGCCGCGGGTGGAAGGGTGGGCGGCGTGAGGGCGGGAATGTGTGTTTCGGTCTTGGGAAACAAGCATTTTATTTTATT
>NC_051407.1:33103466-33104092 GCF_015228065.2 Penaeus monodon
CGTGTCCCGCCCTGCTCTCTCCGGATAAGCTTGCAAAGAGCGAAGGCGGCGGCGGCGCGGGAGGACGAGGCTTGTCCAAAGGGCGTCGAGGGGATGGAGGAGGCGAGGGCGACTTCAAAGGCGCGTCGCCCGCCGGAGGGGGAGAAGGTGAGGGGATACAGAGAGAGGGGAAAAAGCATAGGAGGGCGATATTGAAAGTGAGAAAGAGGGAAATGGGAGGGAGAGGGATGGAGAAAAGGGGGAAGAGGAGGTTTAGAGGGAGAAAGAAAAGGGGAAGGGAGGGAGGGAGGGAGAGGAGGGGAATAGGGAATTAGGGAGGGACAGCGAGGAGTGGTGAAGGAAGATAGAAATGGGAGAGTGAGAGAGAAAAATAGAGGGAGAAGAGGGGGAAAGGAGAGACAAAAGCAGAAGGGGAAGGAGGGAGAATAGAAGAAGGCAAAGGGAAACCCTCAAGGTCTTGAGACGTAAACCCCTTTTTCCAGCTCGTGAAATAATGGCTGTATTTTTTGAAAACGTTTTTTTTTTTTAATATGGTTTTTGTATTGTTTTCCCCCTTTCCCTTGGGGTTGAGGCTGCGAAGGGAAGAGGAGATGAAAGTAGAGGGAAGAACGCGCAGGGCCGTCGCG
>NC_051407.1:33104400-33104471 GCF_015228065.2 Penaeus monodon
CCTCTCCCCTTTCCCTTTTTATTATTATTGTTGTTGTCGTTTTATTAATGTTTTCGATCCAGAGATGGGTA
>NC_051407.1:33104534-33104616 GCF_015228065.2 Penaeus monodon
TTAACGGCTGGCGAACTTTTGTTTTACAGCATTTTGGCCGCGCTGAGGTCATGACTTGCTCCTCTGTTAGTATTTTTTTCGG
>NC_051407.1:33105090-33105188 GCF_015228065.2 Penaeus monodon
ATATGATAAATAGTATATTATTGTGTGTGTGTTGTGTGCCGGTTTGGGGTGTATTGTCATATATTTTAGTATAGTAAAAGATATATATAAAAGATATA
>NC_051407.1:33105216-33105444 GCF_015228065.2 Penaeus monodon
CCTCCCCCCGCTCCCTTTCCCCTCCTTTCCCTCCTTCCCCCCTTCCCTCCCTCCCTTCCCCCCCCCTCCCCCCCCTCCCCTCTCTGCCTTCCCCTTTTGACTTTGTCTTGGTCTTGGCTGACGATGTTTTTCGCCTCTCAAATACCTTCCTGCTGGGATGTGTTGTGTTTTCAGCCTTACCCTCCCCCCTCCCCTCTTCCTCTCTCTCTCTTATTGTGTCTCTTCACA
>NC_051407.1:33105483-33105750 GCF_015228065.2 Penaeus monodon
TGGCCGTGGAAAATGTGTATTGGGATTGAGTGTCATTCTTTGGTTTTGCATTTTTGTGACCTGGCGAGTTGATGATTTGATATTTCAATGCTTCTAACGTGTGTTTTGTTTTGTCTCTTCTGCAGGGATACAACAAAGATTCGGTGGCATACGTACAAAAACATCTTCAAAAAAACGAGGTTCCTACAGATTTATTTGAGGTTAGTATTATCAGTTGTTTGAGCCACAGTCCTGTTTTTCTGCTGTAGTAGGAAATCGGGAAACGCA
>NC_051407.1:33108826-33109148 GCF_015228065.2 Penaeus monodon
CTCCAGCGTTTGCACAATGCGAATATTCCCTTTGTTTTCTTCTCTTGTGTGTTATGAGATTTCAGATGATTAGATTGAGGCTTTGTGGCGTAGACAAAAGTGCGTCCTCGTGCGCGCTGCGGCCGGGCTCGGAAATGAACCCCTTAATGAACGTTAATTAAAGCTATCGCAATTCCCGGCGTCAATGTTTGCCGTCATTCGCCTCGGGCAGATTGAAAAAAAAGAAAAAAGGGTTCGAGCAGGGATTGGAGCCCCCGGGGATTGGGTTCGGAAGAAGCTGATTTGCGATGAAATGTTCGGGCGGCCTTATTTTGGCGTCTGC
>NC_051407.1:33109175-33109657 GCF_015228065.2 Penaeus monodon
CGCTCGCTGGTGGCGGCACGGCGGGCATGAACGCCACGGAGAGGAGGGGGGGGGGGGGTAGGATAGACACGCCTTTTTAGGGGAATGGCTGCGAAATGTCACCGACGCCGTTAAATGCTCATTTATTTCGTCGACTCCGTCATACATGCATATGGATGTATAGATGTACGTATGCACGTATTAATACTCGCGTTTCTAGTGCAAGCGTGTACGTTGTTCCTCCCTCCCGCTCCCCCGCCCCAAGCCCAGGGGAGGGCGTGTTCGCTTTCCTCCAGCGCCGGCAGATTCTTGTCCGCCGCGTATTGGAAGTCGATGATTATGTCTTCATGTCTGTCTGTTAATTATTTCTCCATGTCCGACGCCCCGCCCACGCCCCGCCCGCGGAGGGGCCTCCTCCTCGTTCCGCCGGCCACGCCCCCGTCCGCGCGCGCTCCTCGGGGCTCGCGGCGAGGGCGGCCTCGACTGACCCTGCAGGCTTCCCG
>NC_051407.1:33109851-33110013 GCF_015228065.2 Penaeus monodon
ATTCTGTAGTAGTGATCTCGGCAGAAGGACAGCGCGAGGCGGTGTAGGAAGCGAAGCAATTGTCGAAGGGCAAGTGTTAAAGAGAATGAACGATTAATTGTTATTATTCTTAGCAGGGAGGAAAGGTGAATAGACGGGTGGAAAGAGAGGGAATGAGAGACA
>NC_051407.1:33110585-33110800 GCF_015228065.2 Penaeus monodon
CAAAGATAGTGAGAAACAGAAACAAAAGGGGGGAGGGGTATGCAAATGGCCCGATTGCCTGCTTGTCGTCCTGACAAAACCGAAAAGCAATTCCCGTTCTGTGTAGCCGAGATTGAATCCTTCTTTAACATGCACAGCAAGCAAGGCATAATTGTATATCGAAGTATCTGCTCAGAGTTCGAAATTGGAAGAGGTCCATTTCAAGGCATTTTTTC
>NC_051407.1:33111805-33111923 GCF_015228065.2 Penaeus monodon
TCTCTTAAAGCCGCATATCGCGAAGATGAATATGCTCAGCTTATCGGCCCCGAGTCCAGCGCCTGAGGCAGAGAGCCAAGTGCAGCGCTACTGGATTTGGAAAAGAAAAAGTTTGTTG
>NC_051407.1:33112250-33112573 GCF_015228065.2 Penaeus monodon
CTTATGGCATCTTCTATCTTTTCTTCTCCTTCTTCCTTTCTCTTTTCCGTTTTTATCTTTTTTCTTCCTCTCCTGCTTCCTCTGATTCTGAGTCTTCGCCTTTTTTCCCTTTCCCTCTTTCGTGTCGTCCTTGTTTTCTTCGTTTTTTTTTTTCATTTTTATCCCCTCGTTTCTCTTTTTCACATTTTTTTTTCTTTTTTATTTTATTTTATTTCCTTTCTTTATTTTCTTTTTCCTCCTCTACTTCTTTTTCTTTGTCTTCTTCTACCTCTTTTTTTTCATTTTCTTTCTTTCTTTCTTTCTTCTTCATCGTCATCATCTAA
>NC_051407.1:33112647-33113440 GCF_015228065.2 Penaeus monodon
ACAACTTCTTCATCTTCCTATTCTGCTTCTTTCTCTTTCATTTTCTTTATTTTTATTTTCATTTAACTTCGTTTTGTTTTATTTTTTTTTTGTCTATTTTTAGTTTACTTTGTTTTGTTTTACTTTATTATTTTTCTATTTTATTTGTTAATTTATTCTGATTTTAATTTTGATTTTATCATTTATTATCGTATTTTATCTTCTCCCCATTTTTTCCTCTTTTTCTCTGCCTCTCCCTTTTCTTCCCCATCTCCTTTTTCTCCTCTTTCTTACCAGTCTCCCTCTTCTCTTTCTTCCCCACCTCCCTCTTCTCCTCTCTCTTCCCCACCTCCCTCTTCTCCTCTCTCTTCCCCACCTCCCTCTTCTCCTCTCTCTTCCCCACCTCCCTCCTCTCCTCTCTCTTCCCCACCTCCCTCTTCTCCTCTCTCTTCCCCACCTCCCTCTTCTCCTCTCTCTTCCCCACCTCCCTCTTCTCCTCTCTCTTCCCCACCTCCCTTTTCTCCTCTCTCTTCCCCACCTCCCTCTTCTCCTCTCTCTTCCCCACCTCCCTCTTCTCCTCTCTCTTCCCCACCTCCCTCTTCTCCTCTCTCTTCCCCACCTCCCTCTTCTCCTCTCTCTTCCCCACCTCCCTCTTCTCCTTCCCCCCAGTCCCTCCCTTCCCCCCTTTTCTCTTTCTCTCCGTCCGAAAACCCGCGGCGACGGGGCCTTTGCTGACGGGTCCGCGCTAATGGCTGCCGTGATCTCATTATTGACTCCGAGTCGATTTATGGACCGACCTGGAGTTTCATAACAC
>NC_051407.1:33114149-33114289 GCF_015228065.2 Penaeus monodon
ATTGCTCCCGTGCATACCTGCGTTGACCGGGCGGCGTGGCTGGCGGTGGTCGGGCGGGCGCTGATGACCTGCTTGGGCTCCGGGCGCGCGGGCGGGAATGCGCTGCGGTCGATCGAGGCTCTGGTGACGAGGCGCGACGT
>NC_051407.1:33114332-33115447 GCF_015228065.2 Penaeus monodon
GTGGATGGAGGCGTTAGGCGAGGGATGTTGAATGGCGAAAGGGAATGCAAGGCCTCATTTCTCTCCTGGAAGTGGCGCGGGATCATGGCCATTGTGATGTGTCGGCGGTGCTTATACTTTGGCAATAAAGGGCATCGGGAAGGAGGAAGGCTCGCTGGACGATGATGGCCGCTCTCAAGATAATGATGTAGAATGATATCAACGACGTCAATTACAGCTTAACGGTATTGTAGTTTGCCGTTGTTGTCAATGGCAGTAAAAATGACTGACGGCGCAGGCAGTTTAGGGCAGCTTAACGTCTCATTTGCTTATTTTTAGTTGCTTTAAGCCCCGGGCCTTTTACGCTCCACGGAGACGCATCAGTGTCCGTAAACGCCCTCGCAGACGCTAGAAACGAGCGTTTTTACGAAGGAATGGTCAGAGTAAACAGGTCGGGGCCGCTCCGTGCACCCTCGCACTCGGACGTTGTTTGCGGCGCCGTCGATAGGGAGGGATAAGCTGTGGCTTTGTTCCTTTTGTGTGGCTGGTAATGGCGTGGGAGCCAAGGTCCGGGAACACGTTCGCTAGGCCTAATTACTATCAGTCCCCGGAACTCGCGAGAGAGCCGACCATATTTGCCTGATGTTGGTAGCTCCCGACCTTGTAAGTACATCGGGGTGACACTGGGACAGACGCGGAGTAGGGTGAAGATGGGCGTTTGGGAGGGGAGGCACTAGTTGCGTTAGTTGGAAGCAAAAGGTGAATTTTTACTCCTCTCGGCGAATTTTTACTCCTCTCGGATTCGCCCAAGACAAAGGGACGGCAACGAGGAACAGAAAGCTATTTTGCTCGAACCCGGGTCGCGGGTCTCAAGTCTCAAGACGCCATCGGAGGCAATTACGGGCGTTGGACAGCGTCTCGGGCCGGGCGTGGTGCTGAATTGCGGGTTGAGGCAGACAGCCGCCGACGACACCGCACGGGCGTGACGAGCGCAGCGTCAGCACACGAAGGCACCAGCAGCCCCTCCGTCGTTTTCTGTTGGCGGCAGCGCAGACGCCGCTCCCCGTGACTGGCGCGACTCGAGGCGCATGGAAATAAAGGGCGGGGGAGGAGAGGCCTTGCCGGCAGCATCTCGC
>NC_051407.1:33115854-33116506 GCF_015228065.2 Penaeus monodon
TGGTTCTTAGATTTTTTGGTATCGTCACCCGGGAATGTTCTGATAGTTCACCATTACCGCTGTCCTGTTCTTCTTCAGTTGTATGATGTTAAAGGAAAGAAAATATTGGAATTCTTCATTTATAACACATTTTGCAGTAAATACCTCAGATTTTACTCAAGAAAGAAATAACGCAGACATTGCTCCTCCGAGGCACAAAATAAGTAAATGGATAAAATTGCTTCTTTTATTAGAAATTGGAATTAAATCATTGTTTCTTTTGTGATTAATAGAAAGCAGACATTGTTACTGCATTGTTAGGGGAACACATGAATGTCCTTTAATAAGGAGAAACGCACATCACATATCACCTGCATCTCTCACTTAATTTCTGGCTTTGTTTGTACCCAAGAAACCAGCTTCGCAACGGTAAGTCACCAGCAGTAAATGGGTTGTTATTATCATTTATTTATATGTTCTTTCATTCATATATTCATATATTTACTATTACCATTTCTCTATTAATATTGCCAAGTTATTACTTGAAGAGAGTGCCTCGTTTCCCCTCAGAAGCGGCTTGATGATACCGCTGGTAGAGAGGGGTTAGAGACAGATAAACAAAAAGGGAGAGGGGGATGAAAGGCAGAAAACGGGGTACATTGCAGGCACTTGG
>NC_051407.1:33116596-33117204 GCF_015228065.2 Penaeus monodon
CGAAACGGTAGGAAACGGTGGAAACATAGCAAGCAAGTAGGCAAGAGGCTGACAGTCAACGAGCTGCCTGATGTCGCTGGCTGGCACGCAGGCAGAGAGGGGAGAGAGGGGGAGTGGCGTGGTATACGGGCTGATCGCCTGAAGATGAGTTATGGGCGTGTTTTGGGCGTCCTCGAGCGCTGTTTTTTTCGGGGGAAGCCGTTTGGGTTGTTTATCATATTCATATTTATGTATCTCATTTACTTTGTAAGAAATGTGTCAACCGCCTTTTTTTCTTGTATTAATCGTGTTTTTTTCTCTCTCTTCCCTTGCAGCCCTACATAGAAGAAATATTTACGCATTTACGCGGGGATCTTTTTGACAAATTTGTTGAAAGGTGAGTATGAGTGCATTGTGCTGGGGTGGTCGGCCCCCCTGATATTACAGTCACTATTGATTTCTGTAAAATTTCCAGAAACCCTTTTTTTTTTTTTTCCCTTAAAGGTTTTTGATAAAGTGGGGGGGGGGGGAGGGGGTTTTTCAATTTCCCGCCGTGGAGCGGGGCACACCCGGGGGACGGGCGCACACACCTCACGTACCATACCACGTCGGGCACTCGCACACATGCC
>NC_051407.1:33118056-33118287 GCF_015228065.2 Penaeus monodon
ATATGCACGCGCGCACACCCACACAGAATACACCTTGATCTTTGTATATATTTATTTTGTTTTACATTAAAAGGGACTTTTATTCGCTTTGCAGTAGCATAGTCTGTGTTGTGGAAGTTTTAGATTTTTCCCACTGTTTTCTGGCGCAATGCTCTGTGGCGGCCAAGCCTCGCCACTTGGAGCTCTCTGCAGGACTTCCGCCAGGGGACCGTTAGTGGGGTGAACATGCGA
>NC_051407.1:33118429-33118785 GCF_015228065.2 Penaeus monodon
CCACATGGACATATACGTATATATGTATATACATACAACGATAGAGAAACAGAAGAAGGAGGGAGAAGAGACTGGTGAGAGATGAGAGAGATGAGGAAAGAGTGGAAGGAGAGCAGGTGGGGGGGAGGGCTTCCTCCTCTCGACCACACCCTTGCCTTCCCCCGAGCCCCCCCCCCCCATGTACATTGAGTTGGGCTCCTTGAGGCTGACTCGCCTTCCTCGGGCGGAGAGCGGTCGTCCCCAGCGCCCGCCGAGGAAGGGCGGCACAGGGGCCCGCGGCGCAGCGAGTGGAGATCGCCGCTCTCGCCGCCAGATCGGAGGAGGGATGATTTATGGCAGCGGGAGGGGCCGCCATC
>NC_051407.1:33118837-33119442 GCF_015228065.2 Penaeus monodon
CGCCTGCCCTCACACTTGGCAGGTTAGGGGAGCGGGGCGGAGGAGAAAGAGGCGCTGGAGGCAGCGTCGGAGGTGGGAGGCTGAGGGGAAAAGAGGGATCCTCCGCCATATTTTATGAGGCTTCACAAAGGGCTCTTTTTCGCGTCTTGTGTTTGGTTCCTTTGTGGCGCCGCACTCGTCAGAAGGGCGCGAGCCGGGCGGGCACTGGGCGTCCGCGGGGCTGCTGCAGCGCTCGATGAGTAGCGGGAGGGCGGGGCACCTGCTTTCATGTGTTTCGGTCGGAGTGGGGGATGAATATTACATGAATGGCATATTACCCCTTAGAAAGGTTCCCCAGTCCCCCGGGGCTTCCGCGTTTCGATTCTGTCTGGGTTGTAAACTTCACAAGTCATCGATGACGGAAAGGGCAGTTCAGAGCTGTTATTTCCACGCGCCTTCGTTCCCTCGCCCCGTCTCGACGCCCAGCCTAAGGACTCGATCCTACTCAGGCAGTCCTGTCGCTAGCGAGTCCCCAGCCCTTCCTAGGGCGGGCCGTCGGGCTCCACAGACGACCCCCGACGCGCATTCAGAGGAGGAGCCATTAGGACGAGTCCCTTGACGAGGGC
>NC_051407.1:33119463-33119786 GCF_015228065.2 Penaeus monodon
GAGTGAGACAAACTGAAGAACCGCGCGACGGCGGCCAAGCGGGCTGGTGAAGGGCCGACCCAGGCTTTATGACGGCGAACAATGCAGTCTGCATGCATTTACGACAGGCCGTTTAGGGGCGGCACTCACGACCGCCCATAGTGCACGGGTCGCCGCCATCCAAGAAGGGAGCTGTGCTGCACCACCCATACCCATGCTCACGCCCACAGCGCTGGCTTGCTTCCTCCCAGCACTCACTCCGCTAATTGCAGTCTTGTCTTTCTAGATGAGCTATGTTTATCTATCTAACTGTGCGCATGTCGCCAGGCCATTTTTTCTTCTTC
>NC_051407.1:33119911-33120063 GCF_015228065.2 Penaeus monodon
GAACATGGCGGGAAGGCGGCTGAGGAGAGAGAAGGGCGGAGCGAGAGGTGTCGCGTCTGGAGGCCCGGCGGGTGTATGGGGAGCAGCGTGCCCGAATGGCCTGGGCAGCGAGGGAGAAGGAAAGGGGAAGAGTCGAGGAAGTACTCTGATAA
>NC_051407.1:33120656-33120725 GCF_015228065.2 Penaeus monodon
GGGGGAGGGGGGGAGGGGGGAATAGGGAATTAGGGGGGCCCGCGAGATGGTGAAAGGGAAAATAGAATG
>NC_051407.1:33120771-33121016 GCF_015228065.2 Penaeus monodon
CAAAAGCAGAAGGGGAAGGAGGGAGAATAGAAGCAAGGCGAAGGAAAGCCCTCAAGGTCTTGACGACGTAAACACCTTTTCCAGCTCAGTGATAATAATTGGCTGTACTTTTTGAAAACGTTTTTTTTTTCCTTTAATATGCGTTCCTTGTGATTAGTAGTCTGCCATTCCCTTGGGGTTCGAGGCCGCGAATGGAAGTAGGAGATGAAAGTACGAGGGAAGACACGCGCAGGGCCGTCGTCTGT
>NC_051407.1:33121500-33121612 GCF_015228065.2 Penaeus monodon
GTAGGGGCGCGGGGGGGGGGGGGGTTAACGGCTGGCGAACTTTTGTTTCACAGCACTTATGGTCCGCGCTGATGGTCATGACTTGCTCCTCTTCGTTAGTATTTTCTTTTCG
>NC_051407.1:33121968-33122378 GCF_015228065.2 Penaeus monodon
TTTGACTTTGTCTTGGTCTTGGCTGACGATGTTTTTCGCCTCTCAAATACCTTCCTGCTGGGATGTGTTGTGTTTTCAGCCTTACCCTCCCCCCTCCCCTCTTCCTCTCTCTCTCTTATTGTGTCTCTTCACAATTATTTTTATTTTTTTTTAAATAGTTATTATTTTTTTGGGCCGTGGAAAATGTGTATTGGGATTGAGTGTCATTCTTTGGTTTTGTATTTTTGTGACCTGGCGAGTTGATGATTTGATATTTCAATGCTTCTAACGTGTGTTTTGTTTTGTCTCTTCTGCAGGGATACAACAAAGA
Organism: Penaeus monodon; assembly: GCF_015228065.2. Classification (NCBI taxonomy): domain Eukaryota; kingdom Metazoa; phylum Arthropoda; class Malacostraca; order Decapoda; family Penaeidae; genus Penaeus; species Penaeus monodon. The sequence goes on from NC_051407.1 coordinate 33,122,279, forward strand.
TTCGGTGGCATACGTACAAAAACATCTTCAAAAAAACGAGGTTCCTACAGATTTATTTGAGGTTAGTATTATCAGTTGTTTGAGCCACAGTCCTGTTTTT
>NC_051407.1:33126417-33126808 GCF_015228065.2 Penaeus monodon
AAGGTTTTCCGATGTATTAAATGTGCTGCCTCGGTGGCTGCGAGCGCGGCGCGAGGGGCGGGCGGGCGGCTCCAGCGTTCGCACAATGCGAATATTCCCTTTGTTTTCTTCTCTTGTGTGTTATGAGATTTCAGATGATTAGATTGAGGCTTTGTGGCGTAGACAAAAGTGCGTCCTCGTGCGCGCTGCGGCCGGGCTCGGAAATGAACCCCTTAATGAACGTTAATTAAAGCTATCGCAATTCCCGGCGTCAATGTTTGCCGTCATTCGCCTCGGGCAGATTGAAAAAAAAGAAAAAAGGGTTCGAGCAGGGATTGGAGCCCCCGGGGATTGGGTTCGGAAGAAGCTGATTTGCGATGAAATGTTCGGGCGGCCTTATTTTGGCGTCTGC
>NC_051407.1:33126835-33127304 GCF_015228065.2 Penaeus monodon
CGCTCGCTGGTGGCGGCACGGCGGGCATGAACGCCACGGAGAGGAGGGGGGGTAGGATAGACACGCCTTTTTAGGGGAATGGCTGCGAAATGTCACCGACGCCGTTAAATGCTCATTTATTTCGTCGACTCCGTCATACATGCATATGGATGTATAGATGTACGTATGCACGTATTAATACTCGCGTTTCTAGTGCAAGCGTGTACGTTGTTCCTCCCTCCCGCTCCCCCGCCCCAAGCCCAGGTGAGGGCGTGTTCGCTTTCCTCCAGCGCCGGCAGATTCTTGTCCGCCGCGTATTGGAAGTCGATGATTATGTCTTCATGTCTGTCTGTTAATTATTTCTCCATGTCCGACGCCCCGCCCACGCCCCGCCCGCGGAGGGGCCTCCTCCTCGTTCCGCCGGCCACGCCCCCGTCCGCGCGCGCTCCTCGGGGCTCGCGGCGAGGGCGGCCTCGACTGACCCTGCAGG
>NC_051407.1:33127548-33127710 GCF_015228065.2 Penaeus monodon
ATTCTGTAGTAGTGATCTCGGCAGAAGGACAGCGCGAGGCGGTGTAGGAAGCGAAGCAATTGTCGAAGGGCAAGTGTTAAAGAGAATGAACGATTAATTGTTATTATTCTTAGCAGGGAGGAAAGGTGAATAGACGGGTGGAAAGAGAGGGAATGAGAGACA
>NC_051407.1:33131524-33132345 GCF_015228065.2 Penaeus monodon
CTCCAGCGTTTGCACAATGCGAATATTCCCTTTGTTTTCTTCTCTTGTGTGTTATGAGATTTCAGATGATTAGATTGAGGCTTTGTGGCGTAGACAAAAGTGCGTCCTCGTGCGCGCTGCGGCCGGGCTCGGAAATGAACCCCTTAATGAACGTTAATTAAAGCTATCGCAATTCCCGGCGTCAATGTTTGCCGTCATTCGCCTCGGGCAGATTGAAAAAAAAAGAAAAAAGGGTTCGAGCAGGGATTGGAGCCCCGGGGATTGGGTTCGGAAGAAGCTGATTTGCGATGAAATGTTCTGGCGGCCTTATTTTGGCGTCTGCGGGAGGGGGCCGGGGGTGGGGGGGGGCGCTCGCTGGTGGCGGCACGGCGGGCATGAACGCCACGGAGAGGAGGGGGGGTAGGATAGACACGCCTTTTTAGGGGAATGGCTGCGAAATGTCACCGACGCCGTTAAATGCTCATTTATTTCGTCGACTCCGTCATACATGCATATGGATGTATAGATGTACGTATGGGACGTATTAATACTCGCGTTTCTAGTGCAAGCGTGTACGTTGTTCCTCCCTCCCACTCCCCCGCCCCAAGCCCAGGTGAGGGCGTGTTCGCTTTCCTCCAGCGCCGGCAGATTCTTGTCCGCCGCGTATTGGAAGTCGATGATTATGTCTTCATGTCTGTCTGTTAATTATTTCTCCATGTCCGACGCCCCGCCCACGCCCCGCCCGCGGAGGGGCCTCCTCCTCGTTCCGCCGGCCAGCCCCCGTCCGCGCGCGCTCCTCGGGGCTCGCGGCGAGGGGGGGCCTCGACTGACCCTGCAGGGTT
>NC_051407.1:33132551-33132714 GCF_015228065.2 Penaeus monodon
TTCTGTAGTAGTGATCTCGGCAGAAAAGGACAGCGCGAGGCGGTGTAGGAAGCGAAGCAATTGTCGAAGGGCAAGTGTTAAAGAGAATGAACGATTAATTGTTATTATTCTTAGCAGGGAGGAAAGGTGAATAGACGGGTGGAAAGAGAGGGAATGAGAGACA
>NC_051407.1:33133976-33134166 GCF_015228065.2 Penaeus monodon
CAAGTGTGAGAAAAAAACAAAGGGGGAGGGTATGCAATGGCCCGATTGCCTGCTTGTCGTCCGAAACCGAAAGCATTCCCTTCGTGTAGCCCAGATTGAATCCTTCTTTAACATCAAGCAGCAAGGCATAATTGTATATCAGTATCTGCTCAGATTCGAATTGGAGAGGTCCATTTCAAGGCATTTTTTC
>NC_051407.1:33134736-33134850 GCF_015228065.2 Penaeus monodon
TCTCTTAAAGCCGCATATCGCGAAGATGAATCTGCTCAGCTTATCGGCCCCGAGTCCAGCGCCTGAGGCAGAGAGCCAAGTGCAGCGCTACTGGATTTGGAAAAGAAAAAGTTT
>NC_051407.1:33135412-33136211 GCF_015228065.2 Penaeus monodon
CCCTCCCTAGCTTTCTGTGTGCCCCCCTACCCCAAGCCGGAGGCGTCGCAAATTGGGCGCGTGGCTTCCTGCAGGTGCTTTGGAGAGGAGCGAGAGGCCGCGGGCGAGCGTCTTCCTGCGGCGAGGAAGAGGCCCGGAGTGTGGACAGCGAGGACGCGGGTAGCGGTCGGAGGGCGAAGTAGCTGCCCTTGACCTTTGCTCGCCGCCTGAGCAGTCCTACTCGCTCTCCTGCCCTGCTCGTCCTGCGTCCCACTCCTTCTCCCGCCACGATTCTCTGCGCCGTGAGAAGCCTTCGTGAAATTTCGTCCGAGAGGCAGCCGAGGAGCGTGGCGCTGAGAAGCTCTCCCTCGGAGGCACGGGATGCCGCAATGAGCTTGACTCAGCTCCCCTCCGCTGCCCTTCTCGACCGCTTTCATTCGCTGAAAAAAGGTTTCGTCATTAGCGGCTTCTCCGCTCGCATTCTCCGTCGATGGCGCTGAATATTAGATCTGAAGAAGGAAAGAAGTGGCTATGACTCTCGAGGCAGTTCCGGTCCCAGAGGGTCTTTGAAGCGGAGGAGGAGCGGCATTCAGGACTTCAGGATGTTTACAATTTCGTCTCGCGGGATGCCATTCAGGAGTATTTATAGTAGCACATTTGAAGGATAAATAACGCTTATTAATCCACTCTAGGAGACCGCAGGCTTCTGTACCCAGGAATAGCGTCCCAGGCAGCGACTCGAAATCCCTCTTGTTGCAATGATAAACTCCCGAGGTAGGATAAATGTGGTTAAGGAGGAGATAAAAGAAAATTGTGGGTG
>NC_051407.1:33137648-33137788 GCF_015228065.2 Penaeus monodon
ACGGCAAAGGTCATGTCGTCGCACACGAGCGTGCAAGGAGCTGAAGTGTGTGCGCGATGGTGGGCGTGGAAGGTGAGAGTGATGAAATTAGCGGCAGAAGGAGAGGGTGAGATCGGGGTTCAGGCAGAGACAGAAATTCA
>NC_051407.1:33138092-33138249 GCF_015228065.2 Penaeus monodon
TCTCTTGCGGCGGAAGGCCTGTAATCGGGCGAAATGAAAGAAGGGGAATAATGATGAGGTAAACCTGGGGGGAGGGAGAGGAATGGTAGAGCGGAGAGAGTGGAGAGGGGGACGGGCATGAAGACGGCACGAAAGGTGGGTTGCGGTGGATGGAGGC
>NC_051407.1:33138424-33138540 GCF_015228065.2 Penaeus monodon
TAAGGTTAAGATACTAACATATTGTACCAAAAATATTTCCACCTAACTTAAAGATGATCAGTGTCCAAAAATGCCAATTTTGATGTGTACCACCGAACTGGAAATGCTTGTTTCTA
>NC_051407.1:33138675-33139001 GCF_015228065.2 Penaeus monodon
GTTCAGCTTAGCCAGTGTCAAGTTACTAGTCTACAAGGCCTTTTCAGTATAGCAGTTACAGAAAAAGAAAGAAAAAAAAAATGTCAGAGGATTGTCATAAGAAATTTATATCCCTTCATTTTTTCATTTTCAAAGTCAACAAAGCTTTAATGATTTAAACATCAACAACAGTAATAGTCTTCAGTTTATTATTTGATAAACCCTTTTCTGTAATTCTTCTTTTGAAAGCATCAGAGTTAAAAATTTGTTCGACATATTTTTTTCGTTATTTGAAACAGGATGAACATGTCTTAAAAAGGCTTAGATTAATACAATATAGTTTGATC
>NC_051407.1:33139711-33140525 GCF_015228065.2 Penaeus monodon
AAAGCATGAAAAGATGTTCATAATGTATATGCAGTTGTTTGCATAATAATATGAAAGTACTCGGATTTTACCTTTTTCGGCGTCGACCAGCATCAACATCAGCATCATCAGAACAGAACGAGAACATTTTTGTAAACGCTATTTTCAGCATATCTATTATTCCGTCTTTGTCTTTGCTACAGCCTTTGTCTTAGGAGAAAATGTGCTTTTCTTTTGTTTTTTTTCGCGGCAGAGAGAGCGAGGCCAGAAGCAGCGTCGTCGCCTCCTTGGGTCACTCCAGTTGGCTTGAGCTTCTCTTGCTTGAGGAGGGCCGACGAGGCAGTCCCTTTGGCGAGGGCTTCTTGCTGGCCGCGCCCCTCTCCCTTCGTGGCTTCTTCCGGAGGCCTTGATCGCGCGCTCGCCTGTTCTCTTGCCCCCTCGCTCGCTCTGTCAGTGCTTTGGTGTCCTTTTGGTGTCACCAGGCTGTCAGTGTCGTGGGCATCCCGTCGCTGTTATGAGTCTGTCAGGGGTTTCTTGTTTTGGGGAATCCCAGGGAAACGCACGGTGTGGTTGCACTCTGTATTGGAGTGTGGCGCGGGTAGAGGCCGGAGATGCAAGTGGGTGGCTTAAGTAGACCGGGCAGCGGGTAGGCCAGGCCGGCAGGGGGCCCGGAGTGGTGGCCCCAGGAGCAGTGGCCAATTGGGTATTGTTGAACAGGTCAAGAAGGTCACGAGCAAAGTGGGCGTCACCCAGGTCAGCACGCCGCCCTGATTGGTCACTCACAGCGAAGACATTTGACCTCTCACACGCACTCTTCGCTTCTCGCCCCCCCCCC
>NC_051407.1:33140677-33140765 GCF_015228065.2 Penaeus monodon
GTCTATCTATCTATCTTGCTTCGAGGCTTCTCTTCTTTACCATGTGTTCACGAGCTTTCTTTCCTCTTTTTGCACACATACAGACACA
>NC_051407.1:33140825-33141680 GCF_015228065.2 Penaeus monodon
CACACCTTACTTATTTGCATTGCTCTCGATCCTCGCACTTTCCGAACACGCTTACATTCGGAAGTTCAAACCCGAGGTAGTTTTCGGCGCGCGTAAAAACTTTGGAGAAATCTGAGCATCGGCGGAAAAACAAAAAGCATTGACTTGAAAGATTTTTTCATTGTCCTGCGAACATTCCTGCCTTTCTTATTTCGGTTCCATCGCCTTCGTTTAGAGTTCTGGAAATTCGAGCCCGGCGCTTGTTTCTTATTCCTTCTCTTTTTGTTTCGTCGGTTCTCCGTGTTTATTATTGCTATTATTCGGATTATCGCTTTTCTTCGCGGCGTCTGGACTCCTCAGAAAGTTCCCCGGAAAATCTCATTCGTCTGAGCGTCACGCTGGTCGGCGGCGCCACTTGAGCGGATGATTCTGCCGGACCCGAGGCTCCCGCGCCGCCGTCGGCTTCGCGCTCGCCAGGCTCGGCTGTCGCGGCGCCGCTGGTCTTCCTCCCGGCGCTGCGGCGAATGGCCTCCGTTCAAGAGGCGTCGGAACGAGGCCTCGGTGCCGGAGGTCTTGGCGAGCGTCGTTTTGCCCCCGCGTCGCTTCGCCTCCCGCCGCCGTCCCACTTCTCGGGGTCCTCGGCCGTGGCCGTTTCGCGTGCGCGTGCATTTGGCCTGAGGACCTCATCCCCGCGCGATTGTGCCTCGGCGTCAGCGGGCGCTCCTCCTGGCCAATCTCCGCGCCTGGGTGCCTCCTCCGCGCACAAAACAGATGGGGACGTCTTGGTCGCGCTCCAAGCCGCCTCGCTCAGTGTCCTCCTGTGCAATGGCCTCTCGGTGTCATCCTTCGCTGAGCCAGAGTGGTCATCCCGCAGGA
>NC_051407.1:33141768-33142372 GCF_015228065.2 Penaeus monodon
GCGAGCTGCTATTTTTGCAGCGGTCGGGGAGCAGAGGGAAAGTAATTTGCGAGCGGCCTCCGTTTTCTGGAAACAGCAACAGGGAAACATAAGAGATGGATTTCCAGGAGGTCTGGTTTCATAATTTTTAAAATATTTTTTGTATCTGAAGTAATGTTTTCCCTGCTTGCGTTCTCTCTTCTTTATCTCTGGGTGGTTCATGTCATTCCTTTCTCTTTGGCTTTTAGGCGCTAACGATTTTCCTTCCATTTCTCTCTCTCTCGCTTTTATTCTCGTGCGCTGCAGCCATTCATCGTCCGGCGTCGTCTTAGTAAACACGTGTTCTTGCAGCTGTCCTCGTTAACCACTTGCATATTCTTGGAGTTGCTGTGGGAAAGATATATTCTTGGAGTTGGTGAAGGCGTGCTCTTACGGTTGCTTTTGGGGAAACATGCTCGAAAAGGTGCTCTTGGTAAAGGCATATTCTTGCAGTTGCTCTTGCTAAAGATATATTCTTGCGTCTGGCTGGGATATGTTCCTGTAGTTGCTCTTGCTAACACTGCACGCGCTTGGACGTCGTTTTCTCTACGTAATTTCAGTGAAAGTTTTAGGATGAGGGAAAGTA
>NC_051407.1:33142602-33142789 GCF_015228065.2 Penaeus monodon
GTTAACTCTTTACACGTAAAAGCGCTTGTCATTCCGGCCGGACTACAATGGCATCGCTGCTTTTGAAGCTTCCCCGGGCGAGCTTCAGGAATATCTCCGGCCATCTCTTTGATCATCGCTCTAGACGCTGCAGGAGGAGCCAGATACGCCGTGTGCCTGCGTGGCTTCGGGGGCGCTTTGCACCCTT
>NC_051407.1:33142994-33143308 GCF_015228065.2 Penaeus monodon
TCAGCGTCCGCCTCGAGGCCAAAGGGATGATGCAGTTTTATGGCTGCAGACGAGACGGAGGAATAAAGAAATGGCGATTGCGAGAAAGGCATTTTGTCCTGAGGAAAACTGGCAAAAGGAAAGGTTAAGCTCGGATGTTTTAGCTCGCCCTGTCCGTGTTCTCTGCCTGCTCTCGCTTCTGTAGCAGCAGCACTCTTTTCTTTCATTTTAAGTCGTAAGCGGAAATTAATTTCACCCGCATTTACCGGTTTGGTTGCAGCGTTATGCCAAGAGCCGGTCGGCGTTTGTCACTCACGGGGCTCATGACAGATACC
>NC_051407.1:33143342-33144796 GCF_015228065.2 Penaeus monodon
AGAGGTTTGCGTATGGAATAACTGTACCCCGGGGAGGATTATATGTCATTCTTTAATATACTTTGATATTTCGCAAGAAGAGGTAATGCTGGTGCCTCGCGGATACAGTGGTGACGCAGTGTATCCCTAGGGATCGTTTTCTTTCTGCCAGTACTTGAAGCGGGAGAAAGAAAACAAGGTTATGCTGTGGTTTTATGGGGCATCATCTTTCTCATCATTTCAAAAGACCATACTAATGTCTTATTTTACAGGTAAGTGAGCAGTTAAAGTCCGAAGTTTTACGATCTCTCTTGTTATTCCCTCTGAGAGTGTTTGGTCTTGAGTGAAAAAGTTTAGACGAGATGCTTGGCTGCGGCGGAGAGGGAAATTGCTCGCCCGTTATAAAGTTACCCGAAATTGGGATGGAACCAAATTCCGGTGTAACTCGACAGGTCGCGTTTCTTTGATGAATCAATGATTGGAGTCCTGGCCGCTTTTTAACTTTTTTTCCGGGACGCAGGATGATCGGTGCGTTACGACGCACGCTAATGGTAACATGCCCCGCTATCAGTATGTACTAATGTGTTTCCTTCTCTCTTTCTAGTGACAAGTACACAAGATTCTGTCAGTGGAAAAACCTAGAACTGAATATCCAGGTGAGTGGCATTGCCTGGTTCTGTATACACACATTTTTTGGAAGTTTATAGTGCCCAGTAGGGTGTGTTTGTTATGCTTGCTGTATAACTTGACGCTGAACGTCTTGAGTTCTATTATAATTACGTTTTAATAGGCAGGCGATTAAGGCAGCGATCAGATAACTTAGCATGACAAGCTGGAGATTGCATCAACAACCTTGAGAGGGGAGAGGAAGCCTCGCCAAGACAACACCGGGCGGGGGATGGAGGAGAAGATAATAGGGGCCGTTGGGGTCATTAGGGCGGCCTCAGGGACGGCCCGGGGTTGAGGGACAGGTGGCTTGGGTACGCTCGGCTCGCGAATGCCACGGAGTGCCGTCACGCTCGGCCCTGGGACTTGCAATGAATGAACTTGGATTAGAGAGGGGGGGTGATGGTGGGGAGGAGGGCGGGGGGAGATTACACTATAATTAGGGAGATAACCGAAATGGGAGTGCAGTCAGACCAAGAAGACTGACACGTGATTAGAGGAGGGAGAGTGAGACTTGGGGAAAGTTGATAAGAGAAAGGCGAGGGAAAAGGGAAAGGCCTAATTATCTGAGTAAGGATTCCGAACTTGTCAACAAGTTTGGAAGGATATTAAAGGTCCAGCCAGATTCATTAGCGAGGTGAGCCCAACTTTGCCCGTTAAGCCCCTTTTAGAGCATGTTTTGTAATTATTACGGCATTTTTTGTGTACTGAATTAGGCTCTCGATAGACTATGGTAGGAAATAACCTAGAGGAAGAAATGAAGGAAGAATTAGCTGAGAAGAAGAATGGTTAATGGATGGAGAGAATAA
>NC_051407.1:33144961-33145372 GCF_015228065.2 Penaeus monodon
CGCGGTACTTTATTTGAGTACGAAACTCTACGGAGACCGCCACCCACATTTCACTTATTCCCAGTCGGACCCAAAAATTCCACAGACAGGGATTTGTATCATAGTCTATCTATTGATACTGATAAAAGAAGCTAAACACCCTCACTGATATTCCCTTGAGATGCTGACCGTGAGTTCGTGTGTCCTCAGCTCACCATGAACGACTTCAGCGTGCACAGGATCATCGGTCGCGGCGGCTTCGGGGAAGTGTATGGCTGCCGCAAGGCCGACACGGGGAAAATGTATGCCATGAAGTGTCTGGACAAGAAGCGTATTAAGATGAAGCAAGGAGAGACTCTAGCACTAAATGAACGCATCATGCTATCTCTAGTCAGCACGGGGGTAAGTTTGAGAGGTTTGCAGTGGATCAGG
>NC_051407.1:33147099-33147405 GCF_015228065.2 Penaeus monodon
CCTGAAATAATCAGAAGCAGACTATAACTGTGTTATTAATTCCACCTGATTTTTTTTCAGGTTGATTGCCCCTTCATTGTGTGTATGACCTATGCCTTCCACACACCAGATAAGCTGTGTTTTATATTGGATCTGATGAATGGGGGGGATCTCCACTACCATCTCTCACAGCATGGTGTCTTTAACGAACAAGAAATGAGATTCTATGCTGCAGAGGTGATACTAGGTATGTTTATATGCTGGTGTATTAGATGCACATTTGTCCTTTTCATCTTTAGCTCTTGATTGGCTTAACCCAAAGTCTCT
>NC_051407.1:33147811-33147956 GCF_015228065.2 Penaeus monodon
CTACTCATGTTTCTTGATTTTGGTATTTGTCGCATCTAAATTATAAATTGAATAGTGATTTTTACCATTCCTTTATTTTCTTTTATCAATGTGTTTCTCAGTATCTCAGGAAAACACATTTATGAACTAGTCAGTTACTAGTAAA
>NC_051407.1:33148023-33148693 GCF_015228065.2 Penaeus monodon
ATATATGCCTGAGCATTTCTAAGCACTACCTTTCTCTTCCCTTTTCATAGTTTGTTGCCAAGAATGAGTGGATTTCTCCCTCCTATCCATGATGCCTTAGAATGCTTTTTGGCCTGCCACATGTTTTCCTAGAACTTATTTGAGTTAATTTGAGAATTATATATGAGAGAAATATATAAGAGAAACCATTTGCTGTGTTGTAAATATCATAAAAGAAAGGTTGTGTTAAGGCAGTATGAAGACTGAATTGATTTGAGATTTATTTAGGGTTGCTGTATGCTCTTGATAATTTTTTCTTGGAACTGAACTTTTATTAGCAAAAGGAGCCTTTTAAATTAGCTGAAAATGTTTTTGATATAATTTCAGTTTATGTTGTCATTTTCAGCTGCTCATTTTGTGTGTGTGTTTACATGTTGTTGTGTCTGTACGTTTTTATTTCTGATAAGGTGGTGCCACAAAATAATCATTATACTTACCTTTTCAGGCCTAGAACACATGCACCGGCGATTCATTGTATATCGAGACCTTAAACCAGCAAACATACTTTTAGATGAACATGGGCACGTAAGGATATCAGATCTGGGGCTGGCTTGTGATTTCTCTAAAAAGAAGCCACATGCATCTGTGTAAGTAGCTCATGTAACTTTTAAAAATTATTGGGAATCATAAA
>NC_051407.1:33150181-33150422 GCF_015228065.2 Penaeus monodon
AATGTCTTTTTTCTACAGAGGAACTCATGGGTACATGGCACCAGAAGTTCTCAGTAAGGGCACTGCCTACGACAGCTCTGCAGATTGGTTCTCCTTCGGTTGCATGCTGTACAAGCTGCTCAAGGGCCACTCCCCTTTCAGGCAACATAAAACCCGAGATAAACATGAAATTGACCGAATGACACTTACAATGGTGAGGGTTGTTTTGATATAATAATAATTTTTAGCATCAGTCTGCCTT
>NC_051407.1:33150545-33152062 GCF_015228065.2 Penaeus monodon
TTCTTTCTTAATCTTTGTATGATTCCATGAGAACTACTGAAAATACTATCATTATTAGGATTAGCCATGTCTATTTTTGGTATGGCATAACATAAAGTCATTTAACTAGAAAATATGGTAGGAATGTGTATTAACAAATGTTTATTTCAGAATGTGGAACTTCCTGATACATTTACACAAGAACTCCGGTCCCTTTTAGAAGGTTTACTTCACAGAGATGTTGACAAGAGACTGGGCTGTAAAGGAAGAGGGTAAGGCACTTGGGAGTCATTGTTCATTTAATGGTTTCTACTTTATATTTAATCTATATGCATTGACCTGCACTTTAGCTAATGCTTCAGTTACATAACTAAAAGATTGCTTGGAAGTGAGAGCGATTATGAATAAATGTTTTAGGGAGGGAATGATCTCATTTATATTTCTTAGCTTTTAGAAATCATTAATAGACTGCCATCAAATAGATTATGTTATTTTACACAAATTAGGTATTCACCTTAGCAAAAATGTCAGAATTAGGGGTTAGGTGAATTTTAATTTCCTTTATGAGTATCTAGTAATTTTTGTAGCTATAAAAGTAAATATTATTGTTCCATATGATACAAGTTACTGATAAAATTTTTAATCTCAAGGGCTGATGAGGTTAAAGAACACCCTTTCTTCGGAGGCTTGGACTGGCAGCAGGTCTACCTCCAGAAGTACCAGCCTCCTCTCATCCCTCCAAGGGGAGAAGTCAATGCTGCCGATGCCTTCGATATTGGGTCTTTTGACGAAGAGGACACCAAAGGCATTAAGGTATGTGAAAGAGAATGGATTTTCTGTATGGTTTCTGGCATTTTCTGAAACACTGTGCTGTCTTCTAAATTGGAGAATTTTTTAAAGAGGATTTTGATATGGCTGTTTTGATGATATAAGCAGGTGCATTTAATATGTATGATCTATTAACTGGATACATTTTTCACATTTGAATAATACTTTTTGCTGATATAAGATTGTCTCTCTAGCATCCTTTTTTGGGGGGTTGTTGTTGTGTTGAATATATATGCATCTTATCACAACCAAATTGTATTATGTAAGTTATACTGTAATTAGTTATTTTCTAATTTGCAGTTAATGGAAGCAGACCAGGATCTTTATAAAAACTTTCCGTTGGTAATAAGTGAAAGGTGGCAAACTGAAGTGGCAGAAACAGTATTTGAGACAATCAACCAGGAGGCAGATAAGGTAGAACATAAACGTCGAGCAAAACACAAATTTAAGTTTGACACGGATGAGAAAGGTAAGCCTGTTTGACCACTTGATTGATTATGTAGGATTGTGCATATGTGAATTTTGTAGTGTTACTGAGTAACTGCTTAGTCACTCTAAGGTTTGAAGGTTCCCTTTGATATTTTTGTGAATCAAAAGTATAATGGCTGATTATGTGACCAGTCAGATTAAGTGATAGTATTTTATTCATTTTTTTTTTTCTCAGCACCTTTTAATGAATTATTATATATATTGAAACCTTAATGGTAGTC
>NC_051407.1:33152088-33152586 GCF_015228065.2 Penaeus monodon
ACTCCCTTCAGAATCAGATTGTATAATCCATGGCTACATCAAGAAGCTAGGTGGGCCTTTCACCTCTGCCTGGCAGACCCGTTACGCCAAGCTTTATCCAAACCGTGTGGAACTGCATTCGGAATCCAGCTCAGGCAAACCTGAACTCATCTTCATGGACCAGATCGATGAAGTGTCATCAGATTTTGTACAGATAAAAGGGGAGAACTGTATTGTCCTCAAGACGAAAGACAGCAAGATTGTCCTGACAAATCCTGTAGGTATTCTGAGTTGCTTTCTCAAGTAGGATTTTGCATGTCTTGAAGAATAGCTTATGTGATAAGTTATGAAAAGAGTGAATAGCACACTGATAGCATTAAATACTGCTTGAAGAAGTAGGGAAAAACTAATAGAAACATTTATGTAAGAGTAAGAGAAATGTTTTAAGTAAAATAACTTTCTCTCAGTGTCTAAATTTCCTAAACTCTGGATGATGCATGTGTCTAATCTGATTCATTC
>NC_051407.1:33152763-33155476 GCF_015228065.2 Penaeus monodon
CTGTAGAGTGTCTAGTATTTAAATTATTTGGCATAATAAATTGGAGTCAGCAATCTTATATTTAGACTGCTTTAGTGGTTTTCTTATCTTTCTGTCCTGATCATTCCTGTTTATCATTAGTCTTTTGTTTGTTTATTTGATAATTTAATAATGGTAGAACTATGTCCATCATCTTCAGCTAGCATAAAAACTGTGATGAATATAATGTTTTGATTAAAGATTATTTTTCAGCTTTAAATACTTTAACTGAGCTTTCTACTTTCATTTTTACCCAGTAGTTTCTGTGCATTATTAATGGAAGATGCAAATGTCTTATAACTCAGTAACTTCACTCACAAAACAATAGCTTAATGAACATTAAATTTCTGAACTATTTGAAGCCTGGTAGCTACCATTACCATGATTAGAAAGAAACCAAATGGGCTTTTTAACTGTTTCATGTATTGAAAAACATTGCATGAATGTCTACTTTTTTGAAAAGTGAAACTGATAAGTCTACTTCAGATTTTTTCTTAGACATAAGATAACTGACACTAACTCCCATTCTGCAATTATTCCAGGATGAAATTGGCCTCAAGGAATGGTCGATATCTTTGAGATCTGCACACAAAATGTCTCTGGAGCTTCTAAGCAATATGGCAAAGAAGGCTGGCAGAATCTATGGGACAGAAGGGAACAACAAGCCCTCTTTCATGGCTCGCAATGGCAATGGCAACTGAGCGCCGAGGATAGGGCCCAAGTGGACAAGTGTGCTGTGTGTTATTATTTTGACCAACCATGATTCTCAAAAGAACCAGAAAACTGTCAAGACACTGGCAAACATCTTCCTCATTATTCATGTACAGAGTTGAAATAACTTCCATGAGTGAAGATCTGTTTGGTAACCAGGGTTATTTCTTGCACAAAATTTAATGTCATCTGGTCCTTACTTCAGCACAGAAATATTAAATTAATGAGTCCTACCAATAAAACACAGGTGATCTTGAAAGTAAACTGTGATTAGATTAAGAATGATCTATTCAGAGTGAAGGACAATTTATAGGTTATTTTTGTCCCTAGGCTTCATGATTCTAATGTCCTGTAGAGAGCTTCTCGGTTCATGTATGAGAAAACAGTCATTCCATCTGGTTTCATAGAACCCTTTGAAGTTTGTGATATAGATTCTCAAGAAATACTTTTTTAACAGTGAGTCTTTTATGAAGATGTAACTTATGGTGCATTGGTGAAAACAAAGAGTTCAGTCAGAAAAGGAATAAAAGGAATTTACCTATTTTCTTGGATTGACTGTACATTTAGCTTGATAATGTAATGTTGCTCCCCTCTGCAGTTGTGTACATTTATGTGTCTAAAGGAAAGGGTTCAAGATTTAAAATCATACCATGCCTATCTCATGTTTCATAGGCTGTAGTAAGACTGGGATACATGTAGGTGGAAAGATAACCATGTAACAGTTCTCCTGTTGCTTGTTGTACTCCAAAGGATACTTTGATCCTCATTGTTCATTTGATGTAAAGAAATGAGGTGGAGTTAATCTTTGGACTTTTTAAGTGTTCACAGCTCTATTTTTGTGCCAGATGATAGGAATGAATCTTTAGGATTAACTGTTACACTGACACTGTGATGTCTTACTAAGTGAGTGTGAGATGAGATGTGGGATTAACTTAATGTGTTGCCAGTGACAACATGAGCAGTAAACCCCTATGGTGGACCTGTTGCCAGCTTCTCTTGTTGACACTTTGTCAACTTTGGTGTTGGTAAAAAAAAATTTCCATGTTTGTGGTGTTTGTGTTTCCTTCATTTGTGTGCACGTCAATGTGCTGCTGTGAGAGTGATTTATGTACATGCATCATCTCAGTAACACATAAGATTCTTTTAAGATTTTACTTGAACAGTTACAGTAAAGTGGTACTGCAAGGTGCATCCGAACATGTACGCACAACCTTCCTCAAGCAGTGTTGGTGGACCTTGTGCACCAAACTCTATGCTTGTGATGATTATTTAGTACAGTTTTCCTGTACTATTTAGCAAATACATTTTGATCCTTGTGATAATTGTGCATTTTCCTGTCATGGTGTCAACTGTGAAGCTGTGCAGTACTGTTCAAGTGAAGTACAATATCCATGGCGGGAATGACTATTGTGTATATTGTCAAGTTTTGTCAGGAAACTGGTCACAAAGGCTTCCTCCCTATCATACTTGGAAGGAAATCAGGAACGGGAAAACCTCACATTTTTTGACTATTATATATCCTATCTGGCATGTGAAGTGTCTTATATGCACCTTAATACTATATAATTTTCATTGTAATTATGAAAGCGTTATTAAATAAATGATGATTTTATTAATATTTATTTATAAATAGCTGTGTGTGAAGTAAGTTTATACTGCTGTGTTGTATGTGATTGCATTGCAATGTATATTTAGGTAATAGCTTGCTGTGTTGAGGGATAGAGTAGGAAGGAAGTCTAATAGATACTGGATTTTAATTATGGGAAGCCTTAACAAAGCCTTCCCTTTGATCCCTGACAGCAGAACTCACCTCTGTCTACTTAACAGAACCACAATCACATGAGGAACATCGTCACTCCCATAATGTTTTTGTTGTTAGTATGAATTTTTAAAAATTCTTAGAGACATCTATCATTTTCATCGTCATTGCTTATTTGTCATTCAGGGGGATATTTTTTTCTCAAAGGGGCATTGCTTTCTTATT
>NC_051407.1:33156231-33156803 GCF_015228065.2 Penaeus monodon
CACCTTGTAGGGTTATTGCCTTTTTCATCATCCAGCTTGTTTCTTTTGTATAAACTGCTTATATCATAGATTCATAAACATTCTTCATATGTTTCAAACTGGTGTTACTCAAGTAGAAAAATGTGTAGATTTTAAAACTAAAATATCATCATCATATAAAAAAAATATAATAATATTTATTACTATGTTTTCTCATTATGAAAATGCAATGCATATTACTGGAGTTTTAGCAATAATCAAAGTCTTTTTCCTGTGCTTTATATATCATATTGAGTTATTCAATTCAGTTTCTCTCCATAGTAAACTCAATCAACATCATCAAAGGAAGTTGTCCTGGCTGGTGCTTGGCCCAATGTCTGTCACACACCAAGGTATTAATTCAAGAAACGATCATCATCCAGTATTAAATGGAGCAGGGCCTTCTTCAGAAAGGAAATGTGTTCGTTCAGTAGTCTTTTGTTTTAAGTTTCTTTGTCATATGTTTGAGTAGTGGGAGATCATTTTGAATTAAACAACTTTTTATTGAAGACCTGGTTTTATTTGTTTTTGTATAAATGACTATAAATATGAAA
>NC_051407.1:33159520-33159761 GCF_015228065.2 Penaeus monodon
TTGCGATGGGCTTTAAGAACTAAACAAGATTAATTGTGTGATGGAGGAAGCAAGTGTTGAGTGTACAGGAGAGGCACATCTGCCCCTTGATTAAATTATAATTTTCATAATTTTGAGATATTTTTTTTATTATGGTTTGGCATTACATAATTCACCAACAGTGGATTGCAGTTGGAATGTGTGGCAGTAATTGGCAAAAAAAGTGAAAAAAAAAAATGTCTAATGTAATTTGAAAATGGAT
>NC_051407.1:33167888-33168229 GCF_015228065.2 Penaeus monodon
TATAAGGTTTCAATTTCAAAGTATATATGTGTACTTGAACACACTCCCACTCCCACTCTGAATGCACACTTATATTTCTTTGTGAAGAATCATCTATACACATATCCATTTTCAAATTACATTAGACATTTTTTTTTTTCACTTTTTTTGCCAATTACTGCCACACATTCCAACTGCAATCCACTGTTGGTGAATTATGTAATGCCAAACCATAATAAAAAAAATATCTCAAAATTATGAAAATTATAATTTAATCAAGGGCAGATGTGCCTCTCCTGTACACTCAACACTTGCTTCCTCCATCACACAATTATCTTGTTTAGTTCTTAAAGCCCATCGCA
>NC_051407.1:33170065-33170299 GCF_015228065.2 Penaeus monodon
CCCAATTTTTTGGGCCCCCCCAAAAAAAAAAAAAATTTTGTTGAAGGGAAAAATTTTTTGAAATTTTGGTCAGGGTTATCACTTTATAAGATTTTTTTTATAGCTAATTTTAAAAGCTTTAAAAATTTAGGTAACTTATTATTTTTCTGAAAAGGCCCTTGTTTATCAGTTTGATTGTACTATTTTTTGTTAATCCACTGGAAATGTAAATTTAAAAATCCAAACATTATGATT
>NC_051407.1:33170356-33170894 GCF_015228065.2 Penaeus monodon
GTTGGCTGTTTGTCTGAGAGGTGCAAAAACAAACCTTATAAATTTTTTTTTTAGCATAAAAAAGAATTTTTCCTTTCTTTGAGTATGCTATCATATCAAGAGAACATAATTACGATTACTTCTTTCCAAAAAAAGTTTAATAGCAAATGTACCTTTCTTCCAAATACTGTATTGTAATAATGGACCCTAAACATATGATTAAAAATATGTGGTACTGTAATTTTTTAATAACATCACTTTATATGCAGTTTACATTCAGTTGGCCAATGAAAACTTTTGTAAACATTTTTTTAACACTATAAACTAGCATGAATATTATCTATTGTTGAAGACCAATTTTCTAACCATGTTTCATTATTATTCAAAAAAAGAAAAGAAAAAACGGGCCCAAATTTACTGAAAATATGGGGAAAATAAAAGATGAACTACCTAGGGTCTGCAAAATGCAAAAAAAATAAAATTTTTTTGCAAAGTCATATAAAATTTCCATCCCTTTCCCCTTTTTTCAAAAAAAACACCCCAAGAGTATATTAATTAA
>NC_051407.1:33170933-33172639 GCF_015228065.2 Penaeus monodon
AACAATACACAAAAATAGATACAGAAGTACAGTTAGAAACCTAAACTTTCCATTGGTTTTAATTGATTTTTTTTCCTTAAGAACAGGTACTTTATTTTAAATGGCCAGAGTTTCATTTTTGTTGGCTTGAAAGTTACCAGGGATTTTTTGAGAATTTTTATTAGAGGCTTTAGGGGTTTTTCATTTTTCCATTCACATGCGGAAGGTTTTCAAACATGCCCCTTTTTAGTATCAACAGCTGCAATTATTCCCGGATACAAAAAAGCTGTGGACCCCAAATTTTCCTGTAAATCTGGGTTTAGTATAGGTAATGACATGCATCCCCGAGGGGATTTGGTATGGCGGCAAAAGTAGTTAGTCAGCATGTATCAAAGATAAGCGTAAGCTATTATTGCCCATGACCACTGTGCTAACAAGGACACAAAGACAGGAGAAAAAGAATTTTAAACAGTAAATAAACTCTGCTGAGCTGCTTAATCTTTTATTAAAATCACAAAACAAAAAATATAGGATACATAGATTTTCTGTTCTTTGAATCTAGCCTTTTTTCCATCTTTTTCTGCACGAAAAAACAATGAAATTTTAAACCTTGGTGTTAGTTTAATGCTGCAATGTTGGTTGCGTACTATTAATTACATATGAGTCTGTGCTGTACATTTGACTTCTCACTTATATTTGGGAAAGGCTGTAATGTGCATCGAATGTTACTTCCTTAATTAATCTGTGAGGAAAATAATCATTCATGTTCATTTAATGACGTGTAATAAGATTCTTTGGCCTCATGATACTGAAGAGTGATAAACCAGTACCCTCACTTTTAAGTACCATGTTGAAAATAGACAGAGATTCCTAATATCTACAGTAAAATAACAACTGCATATTGATAATACAGTAATAAAGTGTATGTTCATCTTTAATGTTTTTAATATCAAGTAAAAAAAGCAAACACTTCAAACATGAACTCTTCCATACCTCAAAGGTAAAAAGTGTTGATGTATCTCATCATCATAGACTCCCCATGCCTTCCTTTTTTGATTTATTAGTTGCTGCTGTTCACATAAATATATCTTTCATATATACATTTTTCATATGTGGCATTAACATCAAGCATCAAAGGGAGCTGGACACCCAGGGGATGAAACAACAGTAGCAAAGCATGCTTAGTTATGAAATGGGCAAGGTTTGGTATACGGTCTCTTGGAATTTTATTGAAACACTACAAGGAAGGTGGATGTATGGGCTAACTAAATCCTTGGGACAGTTGTCATAGTTGACAGAATAAAAGCTGAAAAGTTTAACTCTTCATAGTAAAGACTACAGTGAAAACCAATAAAAAACAATTTCATTCTTAAATAAATATGTATACCTCAAAGTGATGGATTAGAAAAGTCTGAAAATTAAAAATATTTCCAGATTCTGTTGGGCATCATACACTCAAGGGATATCAGTGAAAGAATGATTAAAAAACGTAGTGCACAATGGACTATACATTTGACACAGGCTAAACATTTAGGAGAAAAAAACACGTATTTACTCCCAAATATTATAAAAGGCTAGTTAGGCAGGATAATTTATGACAAAGGGGGGAATTTAGACTATATTAAAACTAATCATTCAGCAAAAACCGCAGGCCCTCCTACGCAAAAAAAATCATTAAGGGATTTAATTTTTTTGCTACTGATTATCCATCCAGATTTTAACAAAAC